>NC_057814.1:221268717-221287389 GCF_018294505.1 Triticum aestivum | reverse complement strand
AGCGCCGGAGCGCGCGCCCCGCCGTCCGCCTCCGCCGGCGTCCCGCACCGGCGCCCGAGCCCGGCGAGCTCCTCTCCTCCACCGCGCCGACGTGCCCCGGCGCCTCCTCCTCCTCCCTCGCCTGCTGTCTCCGGTGAACAGTGTCGCGCCAGATCCAATCGACCTAGGGTTGACCTTTCTCCCTCCCCCGAAATCTTCTAAGTCCCGATAGTTTTGCATATTATTGCTCTATTCATCGCATCATAACTCTGTGCATACTGCTCCGTTTCGCGCGTGTAATATATCAAAATGTTCGCTACGAGATGGTCTTCATTTTGTTACAATATGCCATGTTCATTTGAGTCCATCTTGATGCCCAAATCTCTGGTGCAAGAGTGCTATATGCTGTTAACTGCTGTTACTTATCAGATCTTGGTGATTTGTTATTTTTGTTGCTATTGAGGTGTGCATCTTATGGGCATGAGCCCTACATGTGTTTTGATGTATGCCATGCCATCTTTACAGAGGTGTATGCCATATATTTTTTTGATCTCTATGGTGACTAGCACAAGCATGCAAACTAGGCTTCGTGATGTTTCTGATTTCAGGGACTTAGTAATTTTGCCAAGTCTGTGACTGCTGTTATTTTGTTGCTATGTATCCATGTGGCTACAGTGAGATACATGCTCCTTTTGGTGATGTTCAGTAAGGATGATTTGTAGATATAGTTGTGCTCTACCCATTCATGCCCTTGTTTGCAATTATGGAGTGCCCTAGCATGACTCAATCTTGCTCTACGTTTGCTATAAAATATTTCTGGCAGATTGTTAACATGATATTCAATTTTGCCAAGGTTGTTGTAGTTGTTTTGTACATACTATGTATTTGCTCTTGCCATGGATAGCTTCATAAACATGCCACCTTGCTGTAGGTATGCTTTTTTTGTCATGCATTTCCTTGTGATGAGTGAATCAAGCTCACAAAGATGCCTTCATAATACTGTTTCTGCCATGCTCTGTTTTCTGCTAAGCCTGAAACCTGTTAACGAAACTTGCTATGTTTACATGGTTGCCATCATATCTTCTGATCCTTTTTGGCTCATGGTCAGTAAGGGACTTTTGTCATATGCATTTATTATATTCAAGCCATGCCTTTCTTTGCTATGTTAAGTTCCTGTAGCATGTTGTTTGCTTGCTCTGAACTTTGCTACCTGATGCTGTTTCTGCCATGTCCAGTATTTTCACCAAGTCTGTGAACCTGATATATTTTGCACTTTTGCCATGCTTCTTTGAACCTGTTATGTTGTAATCTAGCCGTAGCTCAGTGTTCATCTTTTGTCAAGACTCTCCTGTAGATTACTTCCATATGCTTTGTTGTTATGTTGGAGTGCTGCAGCATTGTTACTTGTTGCATTCTAAGTGCTATCATACTGTTAATCGCAGTATCTTGTCATTCTTGTTTTGCTTGCCATTTACAAACCGTGCATCTGTTTCCGGTGATCTTTATATCGATTTCGGCCGAAATCATCTCACCTTTCCAGTGGCATACTTGGTTTGCTAAGTTACTGCCTTGTTCATCATTTTTCTTCCGGAGCACGCATATGCATCGCATATCATATCTCGCATATCATACATGTTTTGCATCATGTTGCTTGTGCATTTCCCGTGATTGATTGTGGTTCCGTTGCTTGTGTTCTTGTTGTGGGTAGAGCCGGGAGATGAGTTCGTGAACGAGGAACCTGTTGAGTACGCTT
The DNA here is from genome assembly GCF_018294505.1 of Triticum aestivum. NCBI lineage: Eukaryota > Viridiplantae > Streptophyta > Magnoliopsida > Poales > Poaceae > Triticum > Triticum aestivum. The sequence goes on along the minus strand of NC_057814.1, from coordinate 221,285,657 downwards.
ACGAGGATCAAGCTTTCGACAACTCTGAGAACCTTGCAGGCAAGATGACCATACCCTCGAAATCACTTCTATCTTTGCTTTGCTAGTTGTTCGTTCTTTTGCCATGCTGTGCTACCTACCACTTGCTATATCATGCCTCCCATATTTTCCATGTCAAGCCTCTAACCATCCTTTCCTAGCAAACCATTGTTTGGCTAAGTTACGCTTTTGCTCAGCCCTTCTTATAGCGTTGCTAGTTGCAGGTGAAGTTGAAGTTGGTTCCATGTTGGAACATGGATATTTTGGAATATCACAATATCTCTTATTAAATTAATGCATCTATATATTTGGTAAAGGGTGGAAGGCTCGGCCTTATGCCTGGTGTTTTGTTCCACTCTTGCCGCCCTAGTTTCCGTCATACCGGTGTTATGTTCCTTGATTTTGCGTTCCTAACGCGGTTGGGTGATTTATGGGACCCCCTTGACAGTTCGCTTTGAATAAAACTCTTCCAGCAAGGCCCAACCTTGGTTTTACATTTGCCTCACCTAGCCTTTTTCCCTTGGGAGTCGCGCATCCCAAGGGTCATCTTCATTTTAACCCCCCCCCCGGGACAGTGCTTCTCTAAGTGCTGGTCTGAACCGAGTAGACTGCAGGGCCCCCTCGTGGAAACTCGAGGTCTGGTTTTACTCGTAGGATGTCTCATCCGGTGTTGCCCTGAGAACGAGATATGTGCAGCTCCTATCGGGATTGTCGGCACATCGGGCGGCTTTGCTGGTTTTGTTTTACCATCGTCGAAATGTCTTGTAACCGGGATTCCGAGACTGATCGGGTCTTCCCAGGAGAAGGAATATCCTTCGTTGACCATGAGAGCTTATGATGGGCTAAGTTGGGACACCCCTGCAGGGTATAAACTTTCGAGAGCCGTGCCCGCGGTTATGTGGCAGATGGGAATTTGTTAATATCCGGTTGTAGAGAACTTGACACTTGACCTTAATTAAAACGCATCAACCGCGTGTGTAGCCGTGATGGTCCCTTCTCAGCGGAGTCCGGGAAGTGAACACGGCTTTTGGGTTATGTTTGACGTAAGTAGGAGTTCAGGATCACTTCTTGATCATTACTAGTTGTCGACCGTTCCGTTGCTCCTCTTCTCGCTCTTATTTGCGTATGTTAGCCACCATATATGCTTAGTGCTTGCCGCAGCTCCACCTCATTACCCCATCCTTTCCTATAAGCTTAAATAGTCTTGATCTCGCGGGTGTGAGATTGCTGAGTCATCGTGACTCACAGATACTTCCAAAACAGTTGCAGGTGTCGAGGATACCAGTGCAGGTGACGCTACTGAGCTCAAGTGGGAGCTCGATGAAGATTTTGTTCGTTGTGTTGTTTCTTTTCATGTTGATCAGTAGTGGTGCCCAGTTGGGACGATCAGGGATCTAGCATTTGGGATTGTCTTCTTTTATCTTGGTTCCGTAGTCGGACCTATGTGTGTACTCTGATTGGTGTATGATTTATTTATGTATTGTGTGAAGTGGCGAATGTAAGCCAACTCTTTATCCCATTCTTGTTCATTACATGGGATTGTGTGAAGATGACCCTTCTTGCGACTAAACCACAATGCGGTTATGCCTCTAAGTCATGCCTCGACACGTGGGAGATATAGCCGCATCGTGGGCGTTAAAAAACTCAAAAAACTTTCATGGATAAAAAGATAGATCTGATCATAAACTCAAAGTTCATCCGATCCCAACAAACACACCGCAAAAAGAGTTACATCATACGGATCTCCAAGAGACCATTGTATTGAGAATCAAACGAGAGAGAGGAAGCCATCTAGCTACTAAATACGGACCCGAAGGTCTACAAAGAATTACTCACGCATCATCGGAGAGGCACCAATGGCAGTAGTGAACCCCTCCGTGATGGAGTCTAGATAGGATCTAGAGGTTCTGGACTCTGCGAGTCCTGGAATTGGTTTTCGTCAACTCCCCTAGGGTTTCTGGAATATTTGGGTATTTATAGAGTAAAGAGGCGGTCCGAGGGGCTCCCGAGGTGGGTCGCGCGCCCTGGTGGGTTGTGCTCCCCTCGGAGCAGCTCCCAGGTGCTTCTTCGGCCCATTGGTTGTCTTCTGGTCCAAAATAAATCCACAAAAAGTTTCGTTGCATTTGGAATCCGTTTGGTATTGATTTCCTGCGATGTAAAATACATGCAAAAAACGACAACTGCACTTGGCACTATGTCAATAGGTTAGTACCAAAAAAGATATAAAATGACTATAAAATGATTTAAAACATCCAAGATTGATAATATAACAGCATGGAACAATAAAATATATATATACGTTGGAGACGTATCAGTGGCTCCGAGTGCTCCTCACCCGGAGGGTCCGAATTTGACTTGATCAAACTTTGTGATGTAGCATGAATAGAGTTTGAGACGAGAAAAGAATAGATAGCTAGAGGGATTTCTTAGGCATTCTTGTCCATCCATTTGGCAAAAAGAAAAGCCAAACAATCAAAACAACAAATGGATGTGCTCAAATGGGAAAAAATATGCAACCAACATGCTCACACAATAAAATAGCAAATGAAATATGTGGCAAAGCATGCACAAACACTCTAGCATCTATCAAGCAATTGGCAATGACTAGGTCATCTATATATGAGCATATTGACTGACGAGTTAAATGAGAACATTTGATCATAGGTCATACTCATCGTTTAAGCACAAGTGGGGTTACCACTTTTACATAAAGCATTGTTGTGTTCACACCATTAGAGTTGCTTTAGCTCAATTCTTAGAGCAAAGCTCCCCCTAGATGTGATATCCCCCTAAGAGGGATGAACTAACATTGGGTTTTGTCGATGATGACTTCATCTAGGTGTTGAAGATGTAGATGCTCAATGTTGATGTAGATCATTTGGAGCAATCCATTGGAGTGAGTTGCACCTTCAATACCTACATGGGTTAGTCCCACAAGGAACACACAAGGATATCCATAGACATAGAGTGAAATACGCACATGATGTTGTCCATGGAAGCATTAGGTTACCTTGTTCCTTGTCTTACCAACAAGAGGGTTCGTGACTCCTTGAACTAGTGCAAGATGTGAAAGTTGATTACACTTGTCCTTTTTAAAATGAATATGAGCGAAGTATGTTGGCAGAGTCACCCTCAAGAACTCTCTAGTTCTTCTTATTTGGGATCAGCATCATCTTGATGGGAATCATTGGAGTTGTAGTCGTACTTGATGAAGTAGAACTTGATGTAGTCTTGGGAACCCACTTGACCAAGGCCTTTGGAGCTTCTTCAAATGCATCAATCTCTTCTTGAAGCTTGTCCTTGCCTTTTAGCTTGTGGTCTTGTGGTGAAGATCATCTTGAGATTGTGTTCCCTTGAAAGAAGTGGGATCGTACTTCTATTGTTGAGGAACAAACTTCGTCTTGGGGTATTGATGCGGCTTGAAACTATGTCGGTATTTCCCCAAAGAGGAAGGGATGATGAAGCACAGCTACTGTAGGTATTTCCCTCAGTGATGAAACCAAGGCTATCGAACCAGTAGGAGAATCAAGCAACAATACATAAACAACACCTGCACACAAATAACAAATACTCGCAACCCGATGTATTAAAGGGGTTGTCAATCCCTTTCTGGTAACGGCGCCAGAAATTGGCAAAACGGGCATGAATAAATTGTAGTAGATTGATAGATCAAACGCCAAATAAAATAAATAAGAATAAGTTGTAGCAAGGTATTTTTGGTTTAATAGATCTGAAAATAAAAGCAAAGGAAAATAGACCGCAAAGGTAAATAATATGAGAAAGAGACCCGGGGGCCGTAGGTTTCACTAGTGGCTTCTCTTGAAGAAAATAGCAAACGGTGGGAAAAAAATAACTGTTGGGGAATTGATAGAACTTCAAATAATCATGAAGATATCCAGGCAATGATCATTATATAGGCATCACGTCCAAAATTAGTAGACCGTCTCCTGCCTCCGTCTACTACTATTACTCCACACATCAACCGCTGTCCAGCATGCATCTAGTGTAGTACATTCATGGAGAAATGGGGTAATGCAATAAGAACGATGACATGATGTAGACAACATCTGTTTATGTAGAAATAGACCCCATCGTTTTATCCTTAGTAGCAACAATACATACGTGTCGGTTCCCCTTCTGTCACTGGGATCAAACACCGTAAGATCGAACCCACTACAAAGCACCTCTTCCCATTGCAAGATAAATATATCAAGTTGGCCAAACAAAACCAGAATATCGGAGAAGAAATATGAGGCTATAAGCAATCATACATATAAGAGATCAAAGAAACTCAAATAACTTTCATGGATAAAAAGATAGATCTGATCATAAACTCAAAGTTCATCCGATCCCAACAAACACACCGGAAAAAGAGTTACATCATATGGATCTCCAAGATACCATTGTATTGAGAATCAAACGAGAGAGAGGAAGCCATCTAGCTACTAACTACGGACCCGAAGGTCTACAAAGAACTACTCACGCACCACCGGAGAGGCACCAATGGAAGTGGTGAACCCCTCCGTGAGATTGGATCTGGTTGTTCTGGACTCTGCGGCGGCTGGAATTGATTTTCGTCGACTCCCCTAGGGTTTCTAGAATATTGGGGTATTTATAGAGTAAAGAGGCGGTCCAGGGGCACCCGAGGTGGGCACAACCCACCAGGGCGCGCCTGGGCCTCCAGGAGCCCCTGGTGGGTTGTGCTCCCCTCAGAGCAGCCCCCAGGTGCTTCTTCGGCCCATTGGTTGTCTTCTAGTCCAAAAAATCCACAAAAAGTTTCGCTGCGTTTGGACTCCGTTTGGTATTGATTTCCTGTGATGTAAAAAACATGCAAAAACATCAACTGGCACTATGTCAATAGGTTAGTACCAAAAATTGATATAAAATGATTATAAAACATCCAAGATAGATAATATAACAGCATGGAACAATCACAAATTACAGATACGTTGGAGATGTATCAGCATCCCCAAGCTTAATTCCTGCTCGTCCTCGAGTAGGTAAATGATAAAAACAGAATTTTTGATGTGGAATGCTGCCTAACATGTCATCTCATATTCTTTTATTTATAGCATGGACACTTGGACTTCTAAATTGTTCAAAGCAATAGTCTAGTATTGACATGATAACTTAAATACTCCAGCATATCAACAAGCAACCATGTCTTTCAAAATATCAACGCAAAAAAAAGCTATCCCTAGCCCATCATGCTCAATTATTGGTCCATTCATGAAACACACTCGCATATTAACTACATCCAATGCTCAAGTACGATCATAGTGCCCCCTAGTTGGTGCTTTTATAAGAGAAGATGGAGACTCAAATTAAAAATAAAAATTGCATAAAGTGAAAGAAAGGCCCTACGCGGAGGGAAGTAGGGATTTGTAGAGGTGCGACAGCTCAAAGCGAAAATTGAGAGATAAAAAAATATTTTGAGAGGCATACTTTTCCCACCAACGAAAGCGACTTAGAGTTCCCAACAAATTCCATGCTAGATATATCATAGGCGGTTCCCAAACAGAAATTAAAGTTTATTCCTTTTTCCACCGTACCTTCACTTTCCATGGCTAACCGTATCCACGTGTGCCTTCCATACCAACACTTTCCAAGGAATTTATTATTTGACAACATAAAGTAAATTCATTTTTCATTTCGGGACTGGGCATCCCTAATACCTTTGCCTTACTCTCGTGCAATGACACGTGAATAAACACTCATCGTGAGAATAACACATCTAGCATGGAAAATATTAGCCACCCCTCACCGCCTCGCGAGCGGTACGAGCACACAAAAGAGAAATTTATTTTGAATATTAGAGATGGCACATACAAATCTCCTTAGAACGGCAAAAGAATACCGCATATAGGTAGGTATGGTGGACTCATGTGGCAAAACTGGTTTTAAGGATTTTGGATGCACAAGTAGTGATCATACTTAGTGCAAAATGAAGGCTAGCAAAAGATTGAGAAGCGACCAACCAACAAACGAATAATCTCATAAGCGAGCATTAAGCATAATTAACACCGAATAATGCACCACAAGTAGGATATAATTTCATTGCATAACTATTGACTCTCATTCTTGTATAGGGAATCACAAACCTTAACACTAATATTCTTACTAAAACATAATTACTCATCAAGATAACTCACATATCACATCATCATATCTCAAAACTATTACTAAGAATCAAGTTTATTTTGTCCAATGATCTTCATGAAAGTTTTTATTATATCCTCCTTGGATATCTATCACTTTGGGACTAATATTCATATCTTGCTTTTGGCAAGCTCAAACAAATATAAGTGAAGATCATGAGCATAAAATTTCTTTCTCTCAAATTAATTTAAGTGAAGCAAGAGAGAATTTCTTGAAAATTTTATTGACTCTCAAATAAATCTAAGTGAAGCAAGAGGGCATTTCTTCAAAAATACTAAAGCACACCATGCTCAAAAAGATATAAGTGAAGCACTAGAGCAAGTCCATAGCTCATAAAAATTTAAGTGAAACGTGGAGAGCAATTCTAAAAACTCATGACATAATTTTGGCTCTCTCAAATAGGTGTGTCCAGCAAGGAATCAAGACTCAAAAAAATAAAATAAACAAAGACTCATATCATACAAGACGCTCCAAGCAAAACACATAGTATGTGACGAATAAAAATATAGGTTCGAGTAAAATACCGATGGTCGGTAGAAGAAAGAGGGGATGCCACTCGGGGCATCCCTAAGCTTAGTTGCTTGCTCTATTTGGATAATAGCTTGGGATGCCGGGGCATCCCCAAGCTTAGGCTCTCCTTACTCCTTATTCCTTCATCCATCGTAAGATAACCCAAAACTTGAAAACTTCAATCACACAAAACTCCAACAAAACCTTCGTGAGATCCGTTAGTATAAGAAAGAAAATCACTACTATAAGTACTGTAGCAAACCAATTCTTATTTTTTCTTGCATTATATCTACTGTATTCCGAATTTTCTATGGCAAAAACTCATCAAATAAAACCATAGAATCATCAAAACAAGCACTCAACGCAAAGAAAACAGAATCTGTCAAAAACAGAACAGTCTGTAGTAATCTGAATATTTCGAATACTTATGAAACTCCAAAAATTCTGAAAAAATTAGGACCACGTGATAAATTTGTATATTAATCTTCTGCAAAGAGAATTGGCATTTTATCACACTCTGGTTAAAAAATGAGAATTTGTTTCGTGAGCGCGAAAATTTATGTTTTTCAGCAAGATCAAACAACTATCACCCAAGAAGATCCTAAAGGCTTTACTTGGCATAAACACTAATTAAAACACAAAACACAATCATAACAGTAGCATAATTGTGCTAACACTCAAGAACATAAAGCAAAAAAGCAAAAATAAATTTTATTCATTGGGTTGCCTCCCAACAAGCGCTATAGTTTTACACCCTTAGCTAGGCATAAAGCAAGGATCTAAGTTTTGTCATCTTTGTTTTGAGATCCATAAGATTCCCTCATTATTTATTGATATGGTGGCCTAATCCTTGTTCTAGGGAAGTGTTCCATACCCTTACTCAAAGGAAATTGGAACTTAATATTGCCTTCTTTCATATCAATCACGGCACCGATTGTGCGTAAAAACGGTCTACCAAGAATAATTGGACAAGACGGATTGCAATCAATATCAAGAACAATAAAATCTATGGGAACATAATTCCTATTTGCAAGAATAGGAACATCATTAATTCTTCCCATAGGCTTTTTAATCGTAGAATCCGCCAAGTGCAAATTTAAAGAACATTCTTGAATATCGGTAAGACCAAGCACATCACATAAAGATTTCGGAATTGTCACTACAAAAAAATACACTTCCGTGATGATACGTGTTTGTCACAGTAGGTCGCGTTTTTTGTCATGCATGTACATCCATGACAAATTTATGACAGAATCAAGATAGTCATACATGTGCTGTCGTAGAAGTGTTCCATGACATTACCAAAATTATCATCACGGAAGTGTCCACTTCCATGACGATAAATCGCGCGTCACAGAAGTGCTTTCGTCAAGGGTGACCAACACGTGGCATCCACCGTAACGGAACGCCGTTAAGCTATCGGGTCGGGTTTTGGATCCGATAACCCGTTAACAGCCGCGACCAATGGGGATTTTCCACGTGTAAAATCATCATTGGCTGGAGGAAACACGTGTCGGCTCATCGTTGGGACAGATGTCATCCACTCATTGGACAGAAGGCGCCTATGATACATCGACACGTGGCACGGCCCATCAAGTTTAAATGGGCCGGCCCAACTAAAGGCCCACAAGATTTTGCGGACCATAATGGGCCGGCCCAGCTAAAGGCCCACGAGATTTTGCGGACCATAATGGGCTGGCCCAGCTAAAGGCCCACAAGATTTCGCAGGCCATAATGGGCTGGCCCAGGTAAAGGCCCACAAGATTTTTGTGTGCCATAATGGGACGGCCCAGGTAAAGGCCCACAAAATTCTTGATCATAATGGGCCGGCCCAGCTAAAGGCCCATGAGATTTCGCCGACACTAATTGGCCGGCCTAGCTGTAGGCCCACAAGATTTTGAGGACCCTAGTAGGCCGGCCCATTAACTGGCTGCCATGTTTTGGGCCAAATGCCGGCCCATATTTGATCCGGTCCATTAATGGCCTGCCATGTTCCGGGCCTAATAATGGCCCATATGAGATCTGGCCCGTTAAAAGCCCCCCACGTTCTAGGCCAAATCACGGCCCAGATCAGGTCCGACCCTTTAAGAGGCTTTGGCCTCAACTATGGCCCATATCAGATTGGGCCTATTAACTGGATGCTATGCTTTTGGGCCCACTTGCTAAAGGCCCATTTAGTAATTCGGTCTGATATTAGTTTCGACCTGTTAAGGGCCCGTTTAACATTTTGGCCCTATATTAATTTCGGCCTGTTAAAAGCCCGTCATATAGTTGGGCCTAACTACGGCCCGGTTTGCATCCGGCCTGCTCGCAGCCGATATATGATTGGGCCAAACAAGGACCAAGACAATTTTGGCCTGTTAAAAGCCCGTGATTTGATTCGCACAATCATGGGTCGGGGTCCATTTCGGGCTGCTGCCGGCCCGTGAGCTGTTCGGCACGTTTCAGGCCCAACCTACTTCTCAGCCTCCTAAAAGCCCATTGAGTTTTCTTGTGAAAAGAGGGCCGGGGGTTACTCGGCCTATTAAAGGCCTGAATCTACTAGTGGGCCAGTTTGACGAGGCCTATGATGCGGATCATACATCATGATTGCATGACGGCCCGATTATGTACCGTAATTTTACGGTTTGGCCGGTTTACTGTGAAGACAGGATATATATACAATAAAATAACTGCAGCATCGTGAATATGAAAAAACCTAGACTATACAATAAAGAAATTACGGCATATTACATCCACTGGGCATCAAAGTTCACCACTATGATAATAAAGCACAAGCAGACAGCAGATTACATACACTGGGCATCAAAGATCGCCACCAGTGCAAATAAACACGCCGACAAAATAATATACAAAACCGACAGCACTTCAATAGAGTTCAAGAAAGGTTAGCCCTGCTGGCGAGCTGCAGCGCAACCACCTGAGCAAGATGATGAGACTGCGCTTGTTCAACACTTATATCTTCCTCACTCTGAAAGATAAACAAGCAGACAGATAACAGGTTTTGCACATAAAAGTATCAGTGCTGACAATTCATCACATTTCTTACTGACGAATAAAGTGACACAGTTTAAAATTGCATTAACACAATATGGTATTGTTCAGGTCAAGACATGGCAGGAAATGACATTGTGAAGGAGTTGGCAGCTTCACGACACCACTGGATTACAGATCAAGAACTCATAAGTATCACTGGTTAGTGTGCTGTCAATTTATCCCATTTCAGATTGGCAAATAAAGAGACGGTTTAAATAATAGTAGAATGATATGACATTGTTCATAGTTAAGACATTGCAGAATATGACATTGTGTTGTAGTGGGTAGGTTCACCACACCACTGGATTACGGATGAAGAACAGAAGCATACATGCAGTGCAAAAGAAGATCACTTGCTCTGTATAGTTTAATTTACATGGTATGAAGAAGGAACTTGGTTGTACAACTGAAAACTTAAATTGAGAAGGACAAACTTTTGTTTATGAACTACATAATAAACTTTAAACATGCAATTTGATGCAAACACCAAAAATAAACAGCTATTGCAGTCATGGCTAACCAAATATACACAACAAAGTTTGAAGGCTTGAGAAGGACAAACTTACATTACTGGTGAAGACAGGCTCTATAAAGCCCTTGTCCATGCTGATGGGGGGGCAATTCAAGAAGTTTACCACAGAATCTTCTTCATAAGCATTGCCTTTATTCTACATTTTGTTAAGAGTAAATATAGATGTGATAATATACGAAAAAATGGAGAATATTTAAGATAAGATGAAGAGTGATGCTACATAACCAAGTAGCTATAAATGTATGTGCAGCGATACAGGCAAAAGGCACAGCCAAGAGCAATGCACAGCTAAACTTCTTCAGTACCAACCTTATGGTAAGAGTAAATATAGATCTGATGTGTAGAAAATGGAGGGCAAAGGAAAATAAGCTGCAGAGTGATGGTACATGAACAACTACCTGTCAATATAAGTACACTGATAAAGGACACCATGTACTTAGAAGAACAATGCAGAGCTAAAAAAATCATTGCCATTGGATATATTCTACACTAATGTAACCATTCATACAGATCAGATAATTTGGAGCGAACAATTGATAAGCAAGCTATCATGCATACTGCTGTCACATAATGAACAAGGTATGTATGCAAGTACAGTGATACAGGACAACAGGTACTAACAAGAGCAAAGCAGCGGGCAGCATATTTGCGATATCCTATCGTTCTTTTCAAACCGGAATTCTTCTTCGAGCGGATTTCCTGCAAAAAAGATCCATAAGGCACATGCGGAAAAGCAGAAGTTCAAATTGTCATTTGATTTCATAGACAGTACCTCATCCTGGGAACGAGACCAGTGCATAACAAGGTTTTTCCATTCAATGTCTTCTAAATTTAGCACAGGAGACTTCACCGGAAATTCGTTTATAGACTTGCCATCAAAGTGTGATTTCCTTAGGTAACACCGATACTGCTGCAACGCTTCCTTGAAAAGCACAAGCAAGCTTTGCTCGTCATGACTATCCAGATTGACCCTCGCCTAGTTACAACAATGTAATGTAAATCATTGATGTGTTCGATCAGCAGAAAACAGGAAAATAATAACCATGAATAATAGCACTTACACGTAAGTTGGACAGGAAGATGTGAAAATGGTGTTTGTCTTCACTATAATCTTCCCATGATGGGAATATATGCACGTAGTCCCTAACAACATTGAAAGCATTGTCTTTTAAACTAGGAATAAATGGAATGGGGTTCCAATCTGCAGGAATTGGCCGTCTCTACAGTTGGGATAGGTCTTCGGCCGGTGGACTTGCTGTACTTTTTGCTGGAGTGGGATTTTTCTGTGGTACAACTGGTGCTATGGCAAATGAAATCGGTATACCTTTTGCTGGAGTGCAGGTCCTGTGTGGTGGGGCTAGTGGTGTGCCCAGTGAAGTATGGGTACAGTCTGCTGGAGTCGGTCCTACGTTTAGTGTCACTGGTTGTACAACCAATATAAGTGGGGCGCTGTCTGATTTCTCCGGCACCACCACGTTTTTCAAGGACTTTGCTGGTGCTCCTTCAGGTTCGGCAATCACCCTCTTCCTTTTTGATGTCTGATGCACAAGAACAACATTTGAGTGGAAAAACATGGTATGATGACAGATGGAATATGTGTTGATAATGGATGGGCATGGCATCTCGAGTTATATGATGAGTAAACTAAGCAGATGGCGGTGCAACAAAGTAGAAGAAATGCAAGACAACATATGCAAGATACGCGCAATCAATAAAACCTTGCCAAATTAGAACAGGCACCTTGATGGGTGAAAAGGACAGGCCATCTGCCTTTGACTCCTCGAGGATAGAATAGTCATTAGGATGATATTCTGAACAAGAATCAACAGGTGGGGAGCGTATGAGTGTCATTGCTTCCAGAATGGCACTCAATGCCTTGGTGCTAATTTTGTAAGTCATTGCAGTGTTCCACAATATTCTTCTGATGCGCGGATTCTGATATTCACTGTAATTGCATATAATATCTGAGAACCATGAAAACATAAATAGTTGTGAGATTATCTTTGTAATGCAGATGATATTCTAATATAGGGGCGCCCCTGTAAACACTTGTGTGCTATCACTGGATTCTCATGAGAGAGCTCATGTCTGCTGTAATATGGTGCGTGCATTTATATAATCTGGCACAAGTACACAAAAAAATAGGCTCCAGAAGTAAGGATAGCTGGCAGATGATAGGTTCATAATATACTATATAGAGAGTTTATTGCCAAACCATGATAACAAGAGCACACAACAACTAGGCAGATCATAGTGTACATAACACGGGTACACCATAACCACGATATATAAATCGGGAAAGTGGAACTGGCTTGAAAATACGGTGTTGTATTGCTGCTAGTAATTGAAAGCCTATCGATCACGTACAGGCCAGCTCTATCAGCTGTTGACTGCAGATGTCCCTGCGCCCCTTCCTGACAAGGAACATACTGTACGTACTAAATACAGAATAAACAAAGAGGAACATGCTAAAGAACAGAAGAGGAAGCATATTCTTGAGGTTCCGCTTCATTGCATACAATGTTGGTTGCCCACTCATGATGAATCACAGCGCCCAAAGAAATGCAATTCCATGCTGTCTCTCTATATGTGGCAATTTTGAACAAGAGTCGTTAGGATCATATTCTGAACAAGAATCAACAGGTGGGGAGCGTATGAGTTCCATTGCATCCAGAATGGCACTCAATGCCTTGGTGCCAATTTTGTAAGTCATTGCAGTGTTTAGCTTCAAGAGTGGACTGCTGCTAGTGCGACACAAAGTAGCTACACAGATCATAGTGTAGATATCACGGGGAAAACCGTAAGCATCAGAGTAAAATCAGCAAAGTGGAACTTGCTGGAATATATGTGCTAGTATTGCCGGTACGGCTAAAAAGGCTTCGGATACCAGCTCTCTTCAAGTGAAGGTGCGGTACTGTTAATATCAGTGTTACTCTCAAAGGCGACACAGCTCCCCGCATTTCCTTGCTATTCTTATAGGATTCAAGTGGGCAGGTAACTACAAATCCTATTCCTATGTTTACAAGATCCTACGAATCAAAGAGGCTCAAAGTGTCCATCACAACCGACCGTATAGACCTCTACACTGCAAAAGTCCCTGCTCATCTTCAGTACAAGGAACATATTGTACCACTATCATACTCCCTCCGTTCCAAAATATAAGTCTTGGTAGAGATTTCCAGTATGGATCACATACAGATGTATCCAGATACATTTTAGAGTGTAGATTCACTCATTTTGCTCCATATGTAGTCCATGGTGGAATCTATACAAAGACTTGTATTTAGGAACGGAGATAGTACATATTAAAGAAGAACGGAAGAGGAACATGGTAAAGAAGAGCAAGCAGGTTTTGGATAATAAAATGTTGGTTGCGCAGTGCCCACACATGATGAACCACAGCGCATTAAGAATAAAACTCCCAGCTGTCTCTCGACCATTTCAGGCGGTTGGATGAAGATCCTACGTCTCCTAACCCATCTTCTTCCTCGTCTCTGATTCTTCCCATACAGAACACCGCACGGGCTGCCGGCGGACCACCGGCCCCCGCCGCCTGTGTTCCTCCGCCACCCCCACCCCCCACCCCCGCCCCAACCCCCACCCGCGTTGAGTTTTCTTCGTTCGGCAAGGCCCCACAACCACTCGAGCCCCTTCGTTCGCACCGGCGAACTCCGGCGAGCTCTAAAAAATCGACTGACCCAATTTTGAAATTTAGTCTGTTGTGATTTAACTAGTGTGGAATATAAAAGGGGAAAACCATAAGCATTGGGAGTATAGTGTTGAGCGTGCCATGGCGGATCTGAAGGTGCAAACCGGACAAATGCAACTTCGCAACCAAGACAAGAAATCAGAGTAAAGCAATGGCGATCTATTTCTTGTTGCGATAAATAAGTTGAGTAGATACGAAAGAGTACCGCCTTTGGTGCGGCGCCGTGTACGCATCTGCTGAGAATTTGACGGTGCTGCGGTAGCGATGGCTGTCGGCGGAGTGGAAGCAGATCTTGGAGGGTAGACGGTGGCGGCGGGGCGCGGTGGACGAGACGGTCGTAGGAGCGGCGTCGGCAAGGTGGACGACGACGGGGATGAAGCGAGAGGACGGGATGCAAGGATCCCGGTCCGGAGCCGTGGATGAGAGAGGTCGATCTCTTGTAATGGACGGCGGCGTCGGGGTATCAGCTCCGGCATGGTGGAGGAGGACGGCGATGGATGGGGTGGCGGACGGCGGCAGGCGGAGGAGGGTGGGTGGAGAGGGTGTTTTGGCGCCCACGGAGTACGAATGGGGAAAAGGGAGGTAGAGAGGAAGGGGGAACCATGTATTCAGGGCGCGCTTGTCTCAAATGCGAGGAAATTTACAAACTTAGCCTCGTTTCAAATTTCGACTACATCACAGCAACATTAGTCGGTTGGGGATAGGACGGTAATCTCGCATACACCGAATATTTGCCGACGAGAGTTTGTTTTTGGCACCCACCGTGCATGAATATGAATCGGCGAGGGAGTCGATTTCGGCCGAGGACACACTGTGTTTTGGCGCCCACCGTGTATGAATCCGGGTGAGAGGCGGTTACGTCACGTTTGGGTGAAATTACAAACCTACCCCTATCGAAACCTATAGAAATCCAGCAGATAGGCTTTGCATGGCAGGGATAGGCAGTAGTGATTTCCATCTCGCAGATTTTGGTTTCGGGTGGTTACTGCGACTTTCCCCGCTTCGTTCAAATTTTGCAGAGTGCACGTTTACCGTGCCAACTCAATTCGAATCCCGTTTGTATTCTATTTTTCGGGCGGGATCCATTTTCAATTGGAATTACATTCTATATACATCATTTTTTATATATACTTTCAAAAGCACAACACCATTTATACATAAATATGGTTTACAAATGGCATGATCTCAGATTCATAAGGTTGTATCCATCAATTTGGATTTTCAAATATTTGAAACCACTTTATGTTGAAATCCAATGTATGCATCCCTCGCTAACTGTCTCATTTAATGTGTGTTTCATGCGGGTTTTTTTACTTCTCAAACATGTATAATGTGTTTCACACACGCAACATATAGTGTAATCCCGTTTAGACATTAATTGCATATAAACCATGCATTGTTTGTAATTGAAGAATCTATGGATCACCAATATTGATAAACTATATAACATTACACGTGTGCCCAAATTCAAATGAATATGCATGTTTGATACACCAATTTGCGTTATGATATTATTGATGCCATGATCTCCAGTTTAAATATTTGAATCCCCTTTAATCCAGATATTCATATCATATAGCTATCACTCATGCTTATATAGGACTATCTCTCTGGACCTATACGCGTTCATCGTCTCTCAGGTATCTCTCGTGCTACCTGTATGTCGACAATGATCTTTTATCTTCGTAACACACTGACGGTACTCTCTCCCTCGACCTTCATCACTCTATCTCTCTCTAAGTATATCTCGCTCCCTGCTATGTGTCTCTAACTATGATTCTCCATGTGGAATCTCTTTCTCTCACACAAACACAAAACTTTGTCTCCCGGGGTCTCATTTCTCTCTACTATTCCCATGTGTGCCACTCGCACACCCCTCATACAAAGATGTCTTTCGCTCCTTAGATATGAGAACCTACGACTCTTCCTCTTCAATATCTCTTTCTCACACACAAACACAAACTCTGTCTCCCAGGGTCTCATATTTCTCCATTGTTCTCTTGTATGTCGCTCACACACACCCTCTCTCCCTAGAGATATCTTGCGTTCCCTCGTATGTCTCTCTAGCTATCACTCTCGTTGTGAAATATCTTTCTCTCTCGCAGACACAAAACTCCGTCTCTCTGGATCTCATTTCTCTCTGATATCTGTTTGTATGTGACTCACATGCACCCTCTCTCTATCTCTCTCACACCCACACACATAACCCAGCCTTCTGATCCACTCGACTCATATCTCTAACGCACACTAGCTAGCATCTTTATCTTTCTATTTATCTGTTTCTCCATCAACCTTCTTTCTCGCCCTCACTCTTGATTCCTATCACGCACACTACATATGTTTCTCTCTACATGCAGTCAAGTGCCCTCTCACACACATATATAACGTCACCCTTTGAACCACCCGACGGTCATCTCCAACACCCAAACTAGCGGATGTCCCTCTAGCTAGCATCTCCATCTCTGTATCTTTTTTTTAGTTTCTCCGTCAACATTTCTTTCTCGCACGGAGTCTTGCTTCCTATCACCCACACTATATATGTCTCTCCATACATATGCATTTATAGGTTGGTCTCTTTTGCACAATTGTTGCGCCTCACTCCCTCTGCTCGCCATAGATGCATGCTCCGGCCCACGCCACTATCTCTTAAAGAAAAAACACATGCTCAATTGTCGGGCCTTCTTCCCTGCATTCTCACATGCATGCATATTGTCATACCGATCCGTCTCTCCCATGTCGTTGATGTTATGACTTATGTCTTCTTTCTTTTATCTCAATCATGCGCGCGCGCGCACACACACACATCCCGCGTATACATGTATACCTCTCACACATGCACGTTCAAGGTCTCTATGTCTCCATACGTAGTTAATTACCCCCAATCCTAACGCCACATCGAATCGTTCTCCTCTTTTGTGCACATAACTTCCGCCTGGATGGGTAAAACACACACTCACACTTAACAATCTCCTTCTA
>NC_057814.1:221230066-221268163 GCF_018294505.1 Triticum aestivum | reverse complement strand
ACAAACTAAGACTCCATCTCTCTCTCTCCTCTCTCTCTCTCACACACACACACCCCACACACACACTAAGACTCCATCTCACACACACATGCTCTAGGCGGAGCATTTGTTCCTACCACCCTTCATACAACCTTACCCGTATGATAAACAATCACCTTTATTTACTTGCATAACATGGACAAATTCCACTTTACTTTAGTAGTCAGCAAACTTATCATGTGTACCCTTATAAAAAACGAGTTGGCGGTGATGGTGTGCCTGCCATCTTGTAATACAGACCGTATGATCTATATCTAAGGATAGAAAGCAAACTATGATAATTTTACAAAAGATACCCGCACCTCTCTCCACATCATTATCTCCCGCAACCTCATTGCTCAGCAATTAAAAAAGGAATAAGTCTCTGGAACAATCTAGCATGCATGGTGGCCGCTGCCGCCTGCCGGCGCCGTCCATCCCCATGCCTCCGCCCATTCCGACCACCAGTCACCACCACACTCCACTCCTCCTCGCCTTATCTCTCATCTTTCATTTTTTCGATGACATTCTCGAGATACCAGTTTTCCGATAAAATTCTCGAGATATCATTAGTTTTTACACATGGGATTACTCCTGCATGGGTCAATCACAACAGTTGTTCTGTAAAAAATGCATATTGATGTTCCTTGCAATGCACGAGAATCTTTCTTGTAATTATATAACGCAAATCACGAGCAGGAAGTGACATTTTTTGACACAACCACGTTAACATGGCCACGTAAATCACTAGCTAAAGTAAATACCATTATACTTATATCCCGATGCAAAAGGTTGAGTACATGTCCGAAGAGTAGAGTCGCACACACGCACTCTGTCTATCAGAATCTCTCTCGCACACACACCAGTTACGTGACGCCCACTTAAGCAGACACGTATGTTACAATTTGTGCACCCGCGGGTACACGTGATGCTGCACATTTATTTAAGCCGGAAGGCGAACCCAAACAGTAGCTGCATTGATTCCCCTCCCGCCGCCTCTTCTCTGGTCGCCGTCGCCCGGTAGCCATGGGCCGGCCGAAGGTAACAACATACGCCATACTCCCGCCGGAGCGGCGCTTTAATATGGAAATTTTAGTGGTCATGCATGCATCTTTTTGTGCTAGCACTCCTATATAAGGGTTGACCGGTCGCTTCCCGCGGACGTGCGCGGGCGGTGGAAGAGGAAGGAGAAGGGAAGCGGGCTGTGGAGTAACGTTTTTTACCACAATTTCTTAGGAAACTGAGTGCAATAATTGAGTAGTTTTGCAAACTACCAGTACTACACCTGAAACGGTTCAAAACCTATAGTCCCTTGCCAGCGCGCGCTTCCCGCGTGAAACGGTCAGCGTCGCCCTGGAGCGTGAGTGCCGCATTAATGCACGGCCAGAGCGGAGGCGACCTCTCACTGGCGCCGGCTTTGAAGTGGCGCGACGGCCGAGAGAGCGCCGCTTCCCGGTGCACGCGACTGCTCCACGTCGAGACTGACCATAGGCCCTGTTTGGATCCATGGGTTAGAGTTAGTTTGAGCTAGTTGGGGCTCAAATAGCCCTAAAGTATCCAAGCATGAGGGTTTAAATTGGAGCAAGTTGCACCGAACCCACCAAAAAAGCTATCCCACCCAAGAGGTGCTAACTGGAGATAGTTCTCATTGTGCCCACTGAAAAATCACTTTCTCTCTCCATGAAGTGCATTTATTGTCAATCTAACCCTGTCACCCAAACATCTCTTTGGCTACAGTTAGTTCAGGGTTAGTCATGAGTTACTCTAACCTCTAGCTAAGTTAGAGTATCAAACAGGAGCAGTATAGGACATGCAAGTTGCTCAAAGCATACAAGCAAATTCGTACGTGAAAGGATTTTTTTCTTTTTGAAAACGGAACGTGAAAGCGATTTTTTTAGAATGCTCTTGGCATGTCGCTAACATGTGATAGTTAACCGACCTCAATAGACGGCAGAAACGCCAGCCCGCCGCACTTTGATAGAGACGAGGAGGGAGAAGCGATACAGGCTGCTGGATTACTAGAGATAGGTGTCGCACGGAAGCCAAGAAATATGGTGATAGCGTGGGTTAGCCATGTACTAGTATGATGTAACTACACTGGGCTGCCGTGTTTCGTACTCTTCCAGTCCACTGTGGAGATGATTGGTTAATTTTATATCGCTGAATAATATTAAATATTATGAGTGCAGACGCTCCACCACGAGGTTCCTTGCTCCTTCTCGGTTGTCCGGAATCTATGTTCTTCCACTCTATTTTTTTTACGTGAGCTTTGTTCATCCTTTTGCCAACACGCGAGACATCTAGCATCAAGGTGCACGTGTTATGCAAGGATCGTTCCATCTATATGAAGAACACGTGGGACTGGAACTACGAGACGGACATGTACCCAGGAGTGGACGTACGAACCTGAGTAATGTAGCGCAGAAAGTGAAGTAGAAAGGCACAAATGGTATGAACATGCGTGGCATATAGGGTGTGTTTGGTTGCGTTCTCGTCTCAGCATAGTTGTTCCCTCTTCATGCATGCTCAACTCAACACCCCTCTTCATGCATGCTCTCTTCATGCATGCTTCTAGTGTATTTGTGCTAAACTAGTGTGGACTCATGCACCCTCCATACACTCTACCAAACACCCAAAAGTAGGTCGAGAAGGGAACTCTTGGGCGGCATTTGTCTCTTACTACGTACTACCACTAAATGTTGTACGTGCAATGCACGGTGATGTTATGGAGTACGTGCCTAAGTACTCTACTACTACTATATTAGTTGGAGGCACATATTAACTTTGATATTTGTTTACGTGTATGCCCCGAGACTTTCCAACTAGAAGTGTCTTTCTCTCCAGGTCGCACTTTGTATCGTTCATACCACTAAGTACTACTACATGTGGTCTCCGACCCAGAAGTGGAAGAAGTGGAGACGCTCTACCACGCTTTTTTTTACGCTGGGCTCTACCACGCTGTTCATGTCCCACTCCTTTCGCTGGCGTGTGGGACATCCAGCACATGTCGTGTTTGGCACCCTTCGTCGTAAGAGTTGAAACGCTAGCATTCATCAGAAATAAAAAATAATTATAAATCGGCGGTGATACTATTTTTTTCGAACCAATCAGCAGTGATACTATACCACGCGGTTTCCTTTCTCCTCGATATCGGAAAGAATACTTCCGTTCGCCAACATGTGGGACATCGACCATCCTGGTCCACTTGCCATGCACGTAGAACTCCAAGGGAGAGTCACCCAAGTCGTTGCGCCGCAGTAACAATGACTAATGAGCCGTCAAATCACAGGCCCACTTCCCACTTTGAAGTTGCTCAGACGAAGGAACCATCATGACTTCGTTGAATTCCGCTTCTTGAAGAAAACTACTGTACCAGCAGTACTGCTAGCTACAGCAGTTACTCCAACAGAGGCCTCCTTTCGTTCATAGGATAGGAATATGAAAATCATAGGAAGTGAGATGACATGCATCTCAATTCCTATAGAGAAAGAGATGCCATTTGATGCTTAGGATAGGAATTTTTCATTTAGTCTAGGCTAATGTACTGGTAATTTGCTCTAAAAACTACAGTAGTAACTAGTAGTATTAGTACATGCTCGTACTCAGACACAGACACACACACTAACTACTAGTACTACTACTTCTCACATGCTGGCCAGACGCCGTCGTTCTCCTTCCCGGCTTTGTCGGCGACACCCCACCGTGCTTGGATTTCCGCCGACCTCTCCGCAGCAGCGCGTGCGTCCTTTTCTTTCTTGCGGCGGCGGGCCTCTCTTTTCTTGAGTGCTTTCCGACTTTTCTGCTCCCTCTGTGCGGCTTTGGCCGCCTCTTGCTCTACCGCCCATTCGGCCTTGGCATCTTCAAATTCCTCCCACATAGTTGTGAGGTCGCGAGCGGCGATGAACTCGGCACGGCGGGATGCCATCGCTTCCCTACCATTTTGTGTGCGGTCGTGGGCGGCGAGGAACTCGGCGCAGCGGGATGCCATCCCTACCTTACCGGTTAGTGTGCGACGCGGTGGCATGAACGACGCTTGGTGAGAGCTCTGGGGTGGAGTGGCCGGAAAACCGTATAGTGCATTGGTTTGTCAAGAGCTCAAGGACAGAAGACGAAGCAAATTTGGATTCCCCTTCAATCCTGGTCATTTATTACCGAGTAAAATGCATTGGCGGTCATCGAACTTGTCTTGATTGTATACGAGATATGGTGATTATACGGTCACTGGCTCAGTGTATAGCTCCGTATTTGTCTGGTTGACCAGTCAAACAGTCCGCATGCGCCTCATCAGCTCGTGTTCTTTATCTATCTACGCGGGCCTACCTGTCAATGGAGCAAGAAATACTGTAAAAACCAAAATTATGCGTATGTGGGGAATCAAACCACGGACTCGTCGCTGCAACGCACCCTCGTCAGCCAAATGAAAATGAAATACTTCGCGTCAGACACTCACGCTCACGCTGTCAAAGCATGCTAATGCATGCACGTCGCCCTCTAAATCGAAGTCCTACTCATGGCGTAACGCAAATGGCGAGCCCATCACCTGCGCGCCCCGGCGGTGCCTGACATTACTGTTTAGACGTTTGATGGAGGCCTACGCGAACACCGAGCATGTATTCACCTGGCTCAACACCAACGGTCATACTCGGACCGCCTTGCTCATGTATATCGTCCATCACAACGACAATCTATAAAACAGCCTAAGCTAGAGAGGGTACTATGGTAGTATGGTACGGAGTATGTACTATCGTGAGCGACCGATCTTAGTGCCACTGCACACCGAAACCCCTTCCATCGCTAGCGCGTGCTTCCCGCCTGAAACGGTCACCGTCTCTCCAGAATGTGAATGCCGCATTCACCGGACTTAACTGCAGGTGCAATTGGTGTGTCACTGACATGCGGGCCAGATGCCCGTTGGGCCCACATGTCAGTAACCCAAATGCATCTGCAGTTAAGTCACTGAAGCAGCGTCCGCATTCACGCCTGACGAACCTACTCCAGCGCCAGTTGTCCATCCGTCTGCTGTGGCTCATTGCCATTCGCCCGCTATATTAACTTGAGCCCCAGCTCCCAGCCATAGCCAGAGACCCACACTTATTCTCCTCCGGTCCCTTCCTTCTGTCGGCACCACTTCAACCACGGCCTCATGGTGCTCCGAAGCTCTCTTGGACGTACTGTCGCAGGAGCAGACGAGGGACATCGGCGGCTCCGCTCCGGGCGCGCTCCAAAGCTCTCTTCGACGTACTATCGCAGGAGAAAACGAAGGAGATCGCCGGCACCCCCCCCCCCCGGCCGCCCTCCGCCGCCACGACCACGAAGTCGGCACGCGTGCGCGGGCGCAGCCGGCAGCGAGGAAGAGTAGTACACGGTAGGTCGCCGCCGCTCTGGAGGAGGAGGTTATCAAGGCGGATGAGGAGGAGGCAAAGGCAATGGCCGGCTTTCTCGGGTTCATGGCCGGACATGGTGGTCGGGCGCCAGCGATCATTTAGATTAGGTTTACAGTAGGTTTTAGTATGGTTTGTGCAAAATATGTAATGAATTTCGTCCAGCTTGTAGGAAATTTTTTTGAAATGTAATGAATTTCATCCGGTTAATTTGAAATTTGCTTTGTTTGCACAAATTTCGTCCGGTTAGTTCATATAGTTGTCGAAAGGTATGCGGGCAGCATCAGATGGCATCCATCAGTGTCCTCGGACAGATGCCGGTGTAAATTTGTGGGCCAGCGCTGGAGATGCCCTAACTATCATGCTATAATCGCTAACAATCCTCCATTATTTGGCAGGGAACAGTTATCCCTCGATCAAAATCAGATCCGTGGTGTTTCGCACTCCTCCCGCGTAAGAGTGTAAACTCTTGCTTACATAAAAATGGAGCAAGTGGACGGCACTGTAGCACGTCATATCACTCGAACTAGCCCGCCTAACAAGCGGGAAAGCACCGCCCTCGTCATTTTGTTCTGGATTTCTATCGATCGATCGCGCGAAAATGTTACGCTTCGCAAGTTCTAAAGGAAAAGGCGGCACACTTACGACTCGTACGCGTCGCAACCCCGACAGTCCGGCTCGCACGCCGCTCACCAGAGGGGACACGCGTTGTCTTGCAATTTCACTAACATGTGGGACCATAATTGAATAAACCGTCGATAGCCGAAATCTAATCGCTCGGCGGGCGTCGGCTGAGAAGAGAGAAACGGGGGAGGGAGAAGACATTGCCCGCCCGCCACGCACGGACTCCAAGAAATATATGGTGATAATGTGAGGTGGGCCATGCTGGAGTCCGGACCGCTTCCGGAGCCCGCTCTCACCGCCCTGGCCCCTCAAGATGCCAGCTGCCCGCCGCATGCATGCATAGCAAGTAGTACTCCTTATGTGGAGGAGAGAGAGGCATTGACAAAGTCAAGGAGTGGGCTCTGCAAGAGACCGTCTCTACACGTGCTCCTAATAAAAAAATAGTTCTAAAAAAGGCATAAAAACAATTGTGTCTTAAAAAAGGAAGGTAAAAACATTTGAGAGGAAATAGATAGAGAGAAAGTGAGAAAAAGCTGTAACCTGGGCATTACATGAGGAAGGAGGGAGTGGTGCACATGCCAAGTTCACTGGGTTGCCGTGTTTCACACTCCTCCGTTGTAACAGTGGAGACAATAGCTGTCATCAAAAATAAACAATGAATACTCGTTGCTCGTCCTCTATATCGGAAAGAATACTTTCATTCGCCGACATGTGGGACATCGACCATCCTGGTCCACCTGCCATGCACAAAATTATCCTGGTCTACCCCGGTCGTATCGCAGGCCCAACCTTTCCCACTGTAAGTTGTTCGGACGAAGGAACCATCATGACTTCATTGAATTCCGCTTCTTCAAGAAAACTTACTATACCCGCAATACTGCTACCACACGCGAAGACTGGACGGCACTGTACCACGTCATATCACTGAAACTCACTAGGCCAAACTAGCCCGCCTAGGTCATCTATTTTGGAACGGAGGGAGTACGTCTCTGCACTGCTATGATTTTGTGTTGCACGTTCTCTGTACTTTTGCTACGATTTTCCTACCCTATGAACCAAATGAGGCCTGAATGTATGTCGACTATTGTCTGATCGATCGCTAAGCCTACAATTTTAGGAGCTAGGGCTATTGGTCGATCGACGAGGGATAAGTATAAGCGTACCACGAGCTCATCAGCCCCAACGTTTCTCTTCGGTGAGTGTTTTGCAAGTACTATAGCTCGCACAATAGCTAGCCTACTAACACCAAGAATCATCAAACAAGCCCTGCTGATATGATAAACAGTTCAAACTTACATCTAAGCATGCCATATATTACATCAAAAGCTGGTGAGGATACATCTGTTTCCATAACTCGGAGAGGGTTCGCATGATTCACTATTAAACAAAAATTAATGCATGAGTTTAATTAGGGTAGTTTTGTAAAGTACGAGATACATTCCTCCAATCGCAAAATGCCTTGGTTCATGAGATTTGAGATTTGAGCCCTATAAACCGGAAGGGAGGGAGTACTGCACACGGTGTAGTCTAGTCACTTGTTGAAATCTCTAGAAAGGCAAATACTCCTTTCCGGTTTACAGGGCTATACTACTCCCTCCGTCTAGGTGTGTAAGTCATCTTACGAAAACCAAATAGTCCCAAAACACTTAGGCGTGGTGCATTAACTTCTACCTTGTTTCTTGTTTCTTGACATATCAACCAATAAGAGATGAGAGGTGTGCATGCTTTTAATGACTTGCAATGGCTAGTTCATTGCATGCAATGCTATTAATTAGCAAATAAACATTGGTGACCCCAGGAGGAAACGGTGCTAAGCACATGGACCTATGCAGAATGAGTATCAACCAATGGATAATGGAGTTTAATTGTTAAACAATAGCAATTTTGTCTCATGCAAGAGCCTGGCTAGTACTCCAAGGAACTGCACCACGCGAGCGTTCGCAAATGCCACGTTCGGGTTGCACTTGGCTCTTCGCCTCTTCGAGAAGACGAACAATGATGTTACTCCTACTTCTACAGTATCGAATCCACTGCTGCATGTCCATCCACCTCGTGCGGGAGGGATAGCGTGTAGCGAAAGCTTCTACTTACTGCTCCTACCTTTGCGTCTATGACAGGTGGGCCCAACAGGTGGTTGGCCCTCCTGTCATGCAGCCAAAGGCAGGTGCAGTTAAGGCACCGGAGCTCAGTCCGCGAGGGAGAGGGCGTTGTAGTAATCAAATTTCTCGGTCTTGTACGAGTTGACGCGACACATCAAAGCACTGCACTCGATATAAGTCTTTTTACACATTTAAAATGGGCTACTTCGTATGTAGGAGTAGACATATTCTGCTTCGTATGTAGTCACTTGTTGCAATCTCTAAAAAGACTTATATTTGGAAATAGAGGGAGTACAACGCATGCATGCATGCCGTGACTTTCCTTTTGATACTTCATGTGTTGATTTGATGCACCTTGCCAAATTTTGACTATAAATTTAACTAACCAAATTTTCATGCATGTCACAAAAAATTACGGGGCTGTGTGGATTGTGACTATGTTTGTCTTATGTTGCCACATTATTTTTCCCACACTTGCCCCACTTGCCTAACCTGAGTTGCTCAAATTGTTAGACACACTTTGGCTTGCCTAAGGGAATCTTGCCACAGTTTTTGTGTCTATGACATGTGGGGTTCACTGCTAATAAAAAAATTCTTGTCTTAGGTGTGGCTTATAAAAAAGACTTATATTTAGGAACGGAGGGAGTAGAAAATATAAATAATAATGCATGTTGGGGCAACCCACGTTTCCGCTAATTTTAGCCATGGGCTTGTTCACAATTTTTACGAGGTTCATTTAATGGAGGGACTTGTAGTACCAGACTTGAACGATACAAAGTGCGACCTGGCACACCGTAACACCACTTGGAACAAGCAGGTAGCTATCTCAAAAAACAATCAACAACTAAAAAAACCGCGACCTGGCATGTAGTAGTACACAATTTTAAACGATTGTTTTGATGGAGTGAAAAAGGAAAACTACCCCACTACGTATATATAGGCCGGAGCCTCTGCGCTTGCTTGCTAGGGTTGCTCTATTCACACACTCTCATCCTCTCCAGATCTAAACAAGATAGGGGTAGTAACACTGTCTTTCTCCCTTCAAAAAACACTGGCTTTCTATCCTCACCGCTGGTTACAGATCTAGACGTATCCCCCTCCGCCGGTGAAGGGAAGGAGGGGCAGCGTTTAGGCCGTCGTTGACAGCGAGGGAGGAGACCCACTACCGGCCGCACCGTTATCTCTGGCCGAGCGCCGGCGCGGGAGGTCCTCCGATCCCTTCGTCATTTCCTGTGGGCGGATTCGGCCTCCCGCCGCCCACCTATCCACATCCCGACAACCTTCAGGTATATCTTCGTTCGAAACCGCCTTAGCTCTACTTCCCCAGCTCACTACGTCGCTGCATGTGCATCATTTTCTACCTCTCAGCCCCTCTCGATCGGATGGTCCAACGTCACATTTTTTTTCTTCTATTGTTGGAGGTAAAGCTACTTCATGGAGTCGAATCTTGTACTCCCTCCGTCCGAAAATACTTGTCATTGAAATGGATGTATCTAGATGTATTTTAGTTCTAGACACATCCATTTTGATGACAAGTAATTCCGGACGGAGGGAGTACTTGGTTCAAACAAGAAATAAAGTGGGGGTGGGGGAATTTAGTATGTACTCCCTCCATTCAGAATTACTTGTCTCGGAAATGGATGTATCTAGAACTAAAATACATCTAGATACATCCATTTCTGCGACAAGTAATTCCGAACGAAGGGTGTACATCGGACTTGGTACAAACAGGAAGGAAAGGGAGTGAAAGTAGTACAGACTGGTCATCCAACCGGTCTCTTGGTCGAAAAGGGAAATATAGGGGTAACGTTGTACACAGTGGTATGACCAGGACTAGATTTTCTATCCACACATAGGAGTAGGTGGCTAGAGTGAACAAAAATGGGACCAACCCAGATATGTTTCTTGGATGTTTGTTTCTCGGGGCAACAAACTATGAATCACCACTTTATGCCCCTGTTTACGTACATGGTGCTGGACTGCTGGTGCACCCACTGTCCCATGCCCTTATACCAAATATTTAGGCTCCGTCCGGAATAAAGGGGCAGAAAACATAGGTCTTGATGAAAATAGAGGAATAGGATAGGAATATAGGTATAAAACTCTGGAACAGCGAACCGGAGGAAACTCTCAAGAGAATGTGTTCGGATGGACT
The DNA here is from genome assembly GCF_018294505.1 of Triticum aestivum. NCBI lineage: Eukaryota > Viridiplantae > Streptophyta > Magnoliopsida > Poales > Poaceae > Triticum > Triticum aestivum. Next base: position 221,257,886 of record NC_057814.1, on the reverse strand, counting down.
ACGAAATGTACATATTTGTTTTTTTAGAGTAGCATGCTTGGCAGTATGAGATGCTATTTGTTTATTCAGCTGCACAGTGACTACTCTTGTCCTCACCTCACGTACCACACATAGGTTGATTTTTTTATTCCGGCAACACAGCACAGCAACCTGTCTAACGCATGGCAGCAAGCGCCTGCCTCGGGCTTCCACCCAAAAAATGAGCAGCGCGTGGATGTTTCTAATCCTATGGAATCAGTACTACCAGACCAGCTTTCCTATGAAACACTATTCACCTTTCCCGTGTTCCGAACGGTTGGAAGGGAAAGAATACCATAGGAATTGTGTTCCTACGAAAATCCTGCACCAAACCTGTGGACCGAACGCAGCCTTAGCTGTTCTTAATCTAATGTCCCTGGTAAAAATGAAGCCATGCCACTGTTATAAGCCATGACAAGTTTAGCCAAATGTTTTTGCTTGTAATTGTTTGAGACTCTGACTGTTTCCTCTGTGCCTTTTTGTGCAAACAGGGATATCCAATTCACCTGGTTGCTGTTGTGACCTTTTGGTGCACTGCACAAAACTCTTCTTAAAAGAAGTGACTTTTGTGTTGTTTAACTGGAATGTCAGAATGGAACAGTGAGTTCATTTTGGTGGAATTGCACAAAGGGAGATCTGTGTTCCAATCCTCATCATCCATATTGGCGCCATAACCTTCCTTTAGGTAAGAATGATATTTAATGCATGTGTTCATCTCTATTTTCCGACTGCCATGAGAAAATAATGATGTTTTTTACTAGTACACTTGTACTCCCTCACTGAAAAAACCAATTCTGAATTAGAAGGCCAATCATGTACTTGGTTTCACCAACTGGTGAGGAGAAAGAGAAACAGAGCATGAAGAGGAAGAAGAAGAAGAATAAACAGTGCCAAGGCGATCTTGCTGAAGCCAGAGGCCTCAGTCGAGGCCATTCAAGGGCTCCGGCAACGACTACCTTACATGTGAGACGATCCTCTAGGGAGCCCTTCCACTTCTGCTGTCTCACTTAATTAATTAGGAGTACTTAAGTACCACTAATTTATTACTGCCTAATTTTCCTGTTGGAGTTAAACAAATCTTTAGTAGGACCCTATGCTGAATCATGTACGTGTGTATGTTTGTCTATGGAGGTGAATCATGTGGTGGAGCAGGGAGGGAATATTATTAGTGTCATGACATAATAGTGCTATTGTTTTGCATGTCAATTTATTGCCATTGGTTCAATGAGGCAATGTTTTGCGTATTGTCCATCATGAATTTGATGCTACTGTTTGAGTAATATGCTAATGTCTTCCTATCCTTTCTCACTAAGCTAATGAAGGTTTCACCTTGTTCCTACTTGTGCAAACAGGGATCATGTTGTGCCAATCATACATTTTAGTGGAACTACACAAGACAATACAATGAACTGTATCCCAGCCAGTGCTTTAACTCTGCTGGAAGTTCTTGATAATCTTTTGATATAATCTCAGCACTGGTAAACAAGAGTGATTTCAACCATACATTTGAAGTGCACAAAAATATATACTATTGTGTGATTCCAGTGAGTGCTTTATCATCTCTTATGGGACTACATGAATAAGCTTTTTTCTCAGGTTGGTACGGGCCTAAGGCCTTCATCCATATTAGTTTGCTGTCATCTCTATTTGTATCAAGCTACTGTCATGAGAAACTCCTTTATCTTTGCACGTTAAAGTTTTGCAACCTATGATAAATGGCAATGCTTTGAGTGTTGAGTTGAGCTAATTGGCAATGATTAAATAAACTAATACCTCTCTTTAAGCAAGACTACTATGTTGCTAACTTTACCCATTAAGATAATGAGGGTGCTTCTATTTGTTAGTGTATGTTTCATCAACTAGTCCCACTATTACAGTAATCTCACTCTCTCAATATATGTGCCAACAGGGATGCTCGATTTTGGTGGAACTGCACAAAAACTTTGGGTGCTTAATTGCCTCGACAGCTTCCGTCCTTTCCTGTCAGTCGCTAATCTCTGCTTGCTTTCTTCCTTTGCTGTCAGTCACTTGGCTTATCTCGACTTCCAGTCAAAGGAAATAGTAATTGATATGCTACCTCACACAGGTTGGTACTGGTCTTTATCCTGATTATTGTGTCTATCATATGTATTAGTAATTTGGTATTGTGCTACTGTTTGCCGATTTCATAAAGGAGTAATTTGGAGCCTGAACTCGCAGGCAAATCATTACATCGGGTGATTTCAGTAGAACTACACAAAATGATCAGATGGACAGGTACTTATGCTGCTGCTATGTACTCCAAAGTTCACTCAGACAAACATCGATGTTGACAAGAAGTGCCTATATTCATTCGAGTATCAACCGGCGTCAACCAATTGTCAAACTCCAAGTATTAGGAGAGTGAACGCCAAAAATATTGCTTGGTGCATAGCCCAGAAAAACGCAGTCCAGTCTTTGGTCCCAACTTGTGCCTTTTGGTTATCGGCACATATGGTAGCGAACTATGTGGCATGGAGTCTAAAGATTCCAGACAAGTTGGTTGATGCGTATATTCATCTGGCACTTAATCAGTCTGCACGCCAAGGATGCTCCATTTCAGTTGAACTGCACAAAAAATTTGGGTGGTTCATTTTCTCAACCGCCTCCTTTCTCGTCTGCAATGTAGAATTTTGGCGAGATACAGGACCAAGATGAGCCAGTAAACTAGTTGGATGACAGTAGTGGCCAAGTTGCTCAAACCTCCCTCGGCACGAGGCCACTATTTGAGGATAAACCTACAAGCAAAGTTCAGATTGTCTGTGCTGCCTCTTATGTACTCGAAAGTTTACTCGTACAAGAACTAATTTTAGCAAGAAGTACCTCCGATTGAACACCATTTACCAGTCTCTACCCTAGGTAATTAAAGTTCGTCCATGGATCATATTGGTTGTGATCTCAATCATTAGGATGCATAAACATACTGAACATGTGTATATCTGAATCTTTTTGTGAATTATGTATGAATATTGTCGTGTGATCTATCAATCATTTGGATGCATAGATATGCTGAGCTTGTGTATATATGAATCTTTTGAGTTGTTGATAGTGAATGTTGGCTATGAATATGAACATGTCATGTGAACCTGAGTTTGATATGAATGTTTACCTTTTCTATTGTATTTGTGTGTGAACTTGTTAGTATGCCTACTGTGGGGTATAAAACGCAGGTCTCTTATAAAAGTAATGTTGTGTCCAATTTATGTTTTCCCTTCTAACCACATTATATATATTTATATTATTACTATTATCGTATATTTTATAGAGACTTATATATACATTATAAAAACATCCCACGTGTTATTAACTTATAAAAGTAAATGTTTAACGGAAGTTGGCAAGGAAAATCCTGCTTGTTTTTGACTCACAGGCAAGAAAATCCTAGTGATTGCGTACAAAAGCTTGCGAAGATTTTAAGGACCAATTTAATAATAACGCGCTCATTTTTATTTTGAGCAATAACTCGCTAATTTCTTAATTATATATATATATATAATGTGCCTCTCCGATTTATTCTTTGATATTAATTGCTCCTTCTAACATAACATTATATATATAACGAGCCCACCTAATACGTGTATTTCAAGGAAGTGCAAATGGGCTGGGTTTTCTTAGAAAATATAAATGGGCCTGATTGACGCGAAATTATTTGTTCACCCAGCCCAGCAAATGGACTGTACATTCTAGAAAACATGGGTTAAATATATGCCACATTTTTGCAGGCTGACATGTGGGCCAATAGGTCGAAGCCTACGCAGGGTGTTGTCAACTTGGTCAACAAATGATTGTGTCATCCACAGCCATTGGATTTATATCCAACGGCCGGCATACACCTTCAATCTCTCGTCTTCTTCCTCCAGCGTAGTCGGGACCGCCTGGTCAGGCCTCCGGCGCCTAGCGGCTCTGCTTAGCACGCATCGCTGCGAAGCGCTACCCCACCGCCAGCCAGGCTATCCCTCCACCCCTCGACACCTCCTGTTATTCTCCACAGACTACAGCCCCACGCCGCAACAGAACTAGTTATAACCCTTCTCCTCCTCTCAATCTGCGACTCCACTGCCGCGTTTTCCCATCTCCGAGTCGTTCCCGTCCGGGGCCTCGCCGTCGTCCACCGCCTCGCTGCGTTTGGTGCGGCGTGGTCAACAAACGAGAGTCATCAAAAGAGGACTGTACGTGGAGAGCCTGACAGCTGGGACCCACGAGGTCCATGGTCGCCCGCAAGGAAAGTTCCTCCTTATTAAGCTGGAAAAAAAATGTTTCCTCCACCTGACAGCTGGGACCCACCGGCTGTATCTTCGCACGGAAGGAAGTGCCTCCTTGTTTTGCGAAAAAAATTATTCATCCCGTTGACAGCTGGGACCCGTCAGATTTGGTGACTGACTTGTGGGCCTACTAAGCGGATGTGTATGCACGGCTTTGTCAACTTAATCAACAAATGATTCTAGCAGCTGGACCGTTGGATGCTAATCCAACAGCCGTGCTCCTTCTTACACCTTTGTTCTTGCTCCTGTCTCCCGTGGGCGGCACCGAGGCTGTGCTGCCGCGCACCCGAACCAGTGAAGTTTCCCACTCCTCTCCATCTGCGACTCCACTGCCCCGTCTTCCCCATCTCCGGGTCGTTCCAGTCTGGGTGCGCTCGGCACGGTGTGGTCAACGTGGTCAACAACCGAGAGTCATCGGAAGATGACTGTACGTGAGAGGCTGACAGGGGGGACGCACCACGCCCATGGACGCATGCATGCAACGGAATGTGGCGAGGTCAACGTGGTCAAGGAACGACTTCCATTGGAAGTATACTGTACGTGGAGAGTCTCAGCTGGGTCCACGGCCGCAACAAGTAAGTGCCTCCTTATTACGCGGAAAATAATTATTCCTCCAACTGACCGCAGGGACCCACTGGACGGGCCACCGTATTTTGCGAAAAAAAGTTTGCCCCCTGACTGTTGGGACCCACCTAACGGGCCACCGTATTTCGTGAAAAAAACGTTCCCCCCGCTGTCAGCTCGGACCCACCGGAAGTGCCTCCTTATTACGCACAAAAAAATGAATACTCCCCCGGCTAGCTGGGACCCACCTTGGTGGGAGGCTGACTTGTGGGCCTACTAAGTTGACGGGGATAAAGGGCTTTGTCAACTTAGTCAATATGAACGATTCTAGCTCCTGTGACCATACGATGTCCATCCAACGGCCGTAGTGCTTTTTCAACCTCTGGTCTTCTTGCTCCAGCCGCTCAAAGCAGCGCCGGTCGTGCCGCATGCTCTTGCCTCCCGTGGCCGGCTGTGCTGCCGCGGAGGCCTCACCGCCCCCTACTATTCCCACCGCTGGCCAGGCCCTGCGGCGACGTCAGCCTCACACCGCAACCGAACCAGTGAACCCTCGTACTCCTCTCCGCGCGGGCTTCCACTGCCGCGTCTTCCCCGGCTCCGCGTCGTCCCCTTCCTAGGCCTCGCCGTCGTCCACCGCCGTGGTGCTCTCCGCGCGGCGTGGTCAACGTGGTCAAGGAACGACTTCCATTGGAAGAGTATTGTACGTGGAGAGGCTGACAGCTGGGTCCACGGCCACAACCCAGTTTTTTTGTGATTTGCCAAGTAAGTCGCTTTGTCACGCCTGTTGGGCTGCAAATCTTTCAAGATGAGGAGAGCTTTCATTCGGCTGGCCGAGAAAATGGCCCATCAGTAATGAGAAATGGGCTGTACATTTTTAAAACACATCAAACCGGCAATTAGTTTCAAATGTCTTTTTTTCATTTCAAGATTTTAAATTACATTAATTTTTATGTGTGGAGAATTTGTTGGATTTTATATTTATATTTATTTATTTTTAAAATCAGTTTGAATGTGAGTCAAAATTTCGGGATTAAAAACAGTTCGGACCGCACCGAAATATGCAAAATTTTGTATAATTTTTTAACCGTGGCCACAATATGGGCTGTAATGCTAACAAAAAGAATATGGGCTCCAAAAAAACCTTAATAATTAGCAAATGGGCTGTAAATTATTAGAAATAATGGCAGATGGGTTGTATGCTGTTTTCCACAAATTTGAGGCTTTCCTAAAAAAAGGTTGACGCACAAGAAGTGACTGTTGGATGGCCCTCCAACGGCCGTCGTGCTTCTTCAATCTCTGCTCTTCCTGCTCCAGCCGCTCAAAGAAGCACCGGCGGGACTGCCTGCTCCCTCCTCCCCACGGCCGGCTCTGCTGTCGCGCAGGCCTCACCGCCCCACCGTACTCCCATCGCTGGCCTAGCCATCCCTCTACTCACCCACACCTGCTGTTATTCTCCGGCGACGGCAGACGAACCAGTAAACCCTCGTACAGTCGTACTCCCCTCCGCGTGGGAAACAACTGCCGAGTCTTCCCTGCCTCCGTGTCCTTCCCTTCCTAGGCCTCGCCGTCGTCCACCGCCCTGGTGCTCTCGGCGCGGCCTGGTCAACGTGGTCAACGACCGACATGCATCTGAAGTGGACTGTACGTGGAGAGGCCGACAGCTGGGTCCACGGCCGCACGCAAGGAAATATCTCCTTATTACGCGCAAAATAATGATTCCTCCACCTGACATCAAGGACCCACCGAAAGGGCCTCTGTATTTTGCCAAAAAAAACGTTACCGCCGCTGACAGCTCGGACCCACCAGCTATATCTTCGCACGCAAGGAAGTGCCTCCTTATTACGCACAAAAAAATGAATACTCCCCCTGCTAGCTGGGACCCACCATGGTGGGAGGCTGACTTGTGGGCCTACTAAGTTGACTGGGACGGGGGCCTTTGTCAACTTTAGTCAATATGAATGATTCTAGCTCCAGTGGCTGTACGATGTCCATCCAACGGCCGTAGTGCTTCTTCAACCTCTGGTCTTCTTGCTCCAGCCGCCCAAAGCAGCGCCGGTCGTGCCGCATGCTCCTGCCTCCCGTGGCCGGCTGTGCTGCCGCGGAGGCCTCACTGCCCCCTACTATTCCCACCGCTGGCCAGGCCCTGCGGCGACGGCAGCCTCACACCGCAGCCGAACCAGTGAACCCTCGTACTCCTCTCCGCGCGGGCTTCCACTGCCGCGTCTTCCCCGGCTCCACGTCGTCCCCTTCCTAGGCCTCGCCGTCGTCCACCGCAGTGGTGCTCTCCGCGTGGCGTGGTCAACGTGGCCAAGGAACGACTTCCATCGGAAGAGTACTATACGTGGAGAGGCTGACAGCTGGGTCCAGGACCACAGCCCAGTTTTTTGTGATTTGCCAAGTAAGTCGCTTTGTCAGGCCTGATGGGCTGCAAATCTTTCAGGATGAGGAGAGCTTTCATTCGGCTGGCCGAGAAAATGGCCCATCAGTAATGAGAAATGGGCTGTACATTTTTAAAACACATCAAACCGGCAATTAGTTTCAAATATCTTTTTTTTCATTTCGAGATTTTAAATTACATTAATTTTTATGCGTGGAGAATTTGTTGGATTTTATATTGATATACATTTATTTTCAAAATCAGTTTGAATGTGAGTCGAAATTTCGGGATTAAAAACAGTTCGGACCGCACCGAAATATGCAAAATTTCGTATAATTTTTTAACCGTGGCCACAATATGGGCTGTAATGCTAACAAAAAGAATATGGGATCCAAAAAAACCTTAATAATTAGCAAATGGGCTGTAAATTATTAGAAATAATGGCAGATGGATTGTATGTTGTTTTCCAAGATACAGCCGATCGGCTTCAGTTAGCAGCAGTAGCGAAGGTATCGCTCGATCGGGTTCAGTTAACAGCCATCGATCGATCGCTCGGGTTCAGTAACGCGTAGCCTGTAGTGCAATCACTCGGGTTCAGTAAGAGCCCAACGCCTCGCTCGGGTTCAGTTAGAGCCAACGCCTCGCACACACGCGCGTACGTGTACGAGAGAAACGCGCATCGCTCGGCCCCCGACCTCCCACCGTAACCGGGAACTCCCCGAAATTTCCCTCGCCCTCGCTTCTACCACGGTTTTTTCCGTCATGGACGGCCCAAAGAATGTCATGCAGCTGCGTCTCCGGCCCGCCCAGGACGAAAAGCCCATTTTCTATCATGATTTTTTGGCATAGAAGTAGGAGCCCACCACATCTATGATGATACCGGGTTTTGTCACAATTATCGTCATAGAAGTGTCATATGTATGACAGAAAAAAATTTCGTTCGGCCCAAAATGTCACAGATGTGTCTTTTTTTGTAGTGTGTAGAAACACTAGCACCCAAGTAACACAAAGCAAAGCACTCATAATTTTTAATCTTGACTTTGATAGTAGGTTCCCATTCATCATGTAACTTTCTAGGAATTGAAACTTCTAATTCCAACTTTTCTTCTAAAGCTTTCATCATAGCATCAACAATATGTTTAGTAAAAGCTTTATTTTGTTCATAAACATGGGGTGAATTTATCATGGATTGCAACAAAGAAATACAATCAATCAAAGAGAAACTATCATAATTAAAGTCTTTGTAATCCAAAAGAGTGGGCACATCACTAGTTAAAGTTTTGACCTCTTCAAACCCACTTTCATCAATTTTCTCAACAAGATTTTCACTCTCCGAATTATCGGGGCGCCTTCTAGATAAAGTTGACTCTTCTCCAGTCCCTTTTTCATCAATCTTAACTCTACTAAACAAGGAATCAATAGAAGAAACACCAATAATTTTAAGATCTCCATCACTTTTACAAAAGTAATCACAAGAAAACGCTTTTTCTAAGAATTCGCCTTTAGCTCTAAGCATAGCGGTTCTTTTCTTACTTTCATCCATAGAAACATAAAGAGCTTTAATTGATTCCTCAACCTTAGGCACAAAAATTTTCATCTTGAGATTTTCTACATCATGAGAAATTCTATCAACACTTCTAGACAAATCATCAACCTTATTCAACTTTTCTTCTATGGTAGTGTTGAAAACTTTTTGCGTGTTGATAAATTCTTTAATATTATTCTCAAGATCAGAGGTGTTCCTATTATTATTATAACAAGAATATCCATAATAATTACCATAATTACTAGAGGAATTACTAGGAAAAGGCCTAGGATTAAAATTACCTCTATAAGCATTATTGTTGAAATTATTTCGAGAAATAAAATTCAAATCTACGGCATCACTATTTTGCTCAATCAAAGTAGACAAAGGCATATCATTGAAATCAATAGGAGCACTTTTACTAGCAACAAATTTCATAAGAGCACCAACTTTTTCACTCAATGAAGAAACTTCTTCAACCGAATTAACTTTTTTACTAGTTGGAGCTCTTTCGGTATGCCATTGTGAATAATTTGCCATGATATTATCAAGCAATTTGGTGGCTTCACCCAAAGTAATTTCCATAAAAGTACCACCTGTGGCGGAATCTAAAAGATTAAGAGAAACAAAATTCAATCCCGCATAAAAATTTCGTATGATCATCCAAATATTTAACCCGTGAGTTGGGAAATTCCTTAGCATCATTTTCATCCTTTCCCAAGATTGCACTTATTCAAGTTGCTTGAAATTCATGATCTGGGTTCTAAGGGAAAAAAATTTGCGGGCGGAAAATACTTAGTGATAAAAGCATCTTTGCACTTATTCCAAGAATCAATACTATTGCGAGGCAAAGAAGGGAACCGAATTTTTGCAGAATCACGCAAAGAAAACGGAAATAATTTCATCTTCACAACATCATTGTCCACATCTTTTTTCTTTCGCATATCCCATAATTCCACGAAGGTATTAAGATGGGGGGCATCCTCATTAGGAGTACCGGAAAATTGATCTTTCATAACAAGATTCAACAAAGCGGTATTAATATCACAAGACTCCGCACTAGTGGCGGGAGGAGAAATTGGAGTGCCAATAAAATCATTGTTGTTGGTATTTCAGAAATCATACAACTTGGTGTTCTCTTGAGTCATGATGACTACGCAACAAGATTGTACTCAAAAACAGATCCGGCAAGAAAACGGCGATAAAAAAAGAGGGCGAATAAAACGGAATTTTTTTTTTGAACTGGGGGAGAGGAAAACGAGAGGCAAATGGCAAATGATGTAAATTGCGAGGAGATGAGATTTGAGATTAGGAACCTGGTATATTTTGAAGATCCTCCCCGGCAACGGCGCCAGAAATTCCTTTTGATGTGGCTTGAAGCTACATCGGTATTTCCCCAAAGAGGAAGGGATGATGCAGCATAGCGACGGTAGGTATTTCCCTCAGTGATGAAACCAAGGTTATCGAACCAGTAGGAGAACCAAGCAACAATACGAAAACAGCACCTGCACACAAATAACAAATAGTCGCAACCCGGCGTATTAAAGGGGTTGTCAATCCCTTTCGGGTAACGGCGCCAGAAATTGGCAAAACAGACGTGAATAAATTGTAGTAGATTGATAGATCGAACGCCAAATAAAATAAATAAGAATAAATTGCAGAAAGGTATTTTTGTATTTTTGGTTTAATAGATCTGAAAATAAAAGCAAAGGAAAATAGATCGCAAAGGCAAATAATATGAGAAAGAGACCCGGGGGCCGTAGTATTCACTAGTGGCTTCTCTCGAGAAAAATAGCAAATGGTGGGTAAACAAATTACTGTTGGGCAATTGATAGAACTTCAAATAATCATGACAATATCCAGGCAATGATCATTATATAGGCATCACATCCAAGATTAGTAGACCGACTCCTGCCTGCATCTACTACTATTACTCCACACATCGACCGCTATCCAGCATGCATCTAGTGTATTAAGTTCATGGAGAAACAGAGTAATGCAATAAGAACGATGACATGATGTAGATAAGATATATTTATGTAGAAATAGACCCCATCGTTTTATCCTTAGTAGCAACGATACATATGTGTCGGTTCCCCTTCTGTCACTAGGATCAAGCACCGTAAGATCGAACCCATTACAAAGCACCTCTTCCCATTGCAAGATAAATAGATCAAGTTGGCCAAACAAAACCCAAATATCGTAGAAGAAATACGGGGCTATAAGCAATCATGCATATAAGAGATCAAAGAAACTCAAATAACTTTCATGGATAAAAAGATAGATCTGATCATAAACTCAAAGTTCATCCGATCCCAACAAACACACCGCAAAAAGAGTTACATCATATGGATCTCCAAGAGACCATTGTATTGAGAATCAAACGAGAGAGAGGAAGCCATCTAGCTACTAACTACGGACCTGAAGGTCTACAAAGAACTACTCACGCACCACCGGAGAGGCACCAATGGAAGTGGTGAACCGCTCTGTGAGATTGGATCTGGTGGTTCTGGACTTTGCGGCGGATGGAATTGATTTTCGTCGACCCCCCTAGGGTTTGTAGAATATTAGGGTATTTATAGAGTAAAGACGTAGTCCAGGGGCACCCGAGGTGGGCACAACCCACCAGGGCGCGCCTGGGCCTCCAGTCGCGCCCTGGTGGGTTGTGCTCCCCTCGGAGCAGCCCCCAGGTGCTTCTTTGGCCCATTGGTTGTCTTCTGGTCCCAAAAAATCCACAAAAAAGTTTCACTGCGTTTGGACTCCGTTTGGTATTGATTTCCTGCGATGTAAAAAACATGCAAAAATAGCAACTGGCACTTGGCACTATGTCAATAGGTTAGTACCAAAAATGGTATAAAATGACTATAAAATGATTATAAAACATCCAAGATTGATAATATAATAGCATGGAACAATCAAAAATTATAGGTACGTTGGAGACGTATCAGGTATTGATATTCTTCCCACTCAACTCCATTGGCATTGAACTTGCGTTCAAAACCAACACCTTGATTCTTCCGGTGCCTTCCTTGCTTGCGTACAATTTCCTCAAATTGCTTACTTCCGGCAAGGCTCTTGTATACACCTTTCTCTATAATTCCCTTCAATAAGCTATTTTCTTGCTCTAGTGTAACTTGGCTAAGAGAATCATTAGTGGAGTCAAGATAACTACTAGAAGCAACAATATTGGATTTAACATGATTACTGTTACTACCAGCTAGAAGAAGAATCTTTCTTGCTCTTGTTGCTAGATTTTACTTGTGGCATGTAAGTAGACAAGAGTAAAAGCTTGGCAATGTAAGAAGAACTTTTCTTACGAAGATCATCATTGATTGCTTTTAAGAACCCATGCTCTTGCTCTAGATTGAGCTTTTCGAAGCGTAGCTTATCATGAGTCTTTAAAAGCTCTCGATGATCTTCTAAGGTAGTTTCATGAGCTAACTTAAGAGTGTTTAGTTCTTTAGTTAGACACTCAATCTCCTTCTTATCATTGTCATTCGTTTCATCTTGATTAGCATAATTAATAGCAATTTCATCATAGTTTTCATCACTAGAGTTGTCAACAAGTAAATCATCATCACCTAGCAAATCATCTTCATCACTATTGAAATCAACATACTCGGGGTGTGATACCTTGGGGCCTTTAGCCATGAAGAATCTTCCAATCCCTTCATTTGATGAATCGAATAGGTCGTAGGAGTTGGATGACACAAGTGCAAGACCGGCAACACCTTCATCTTGAGTATATTCAGAGTCAGGGTGATAGCTTCTCTCGGAGTAGTTGTCGGAGTCGGAACTGGACACCCATTCACCAATATGAGCTTGATATCTTCGTCCTGTGTAGCTCTTTGATGACTTATCCTTCCTTTCTGAATCCTTGCTTCTGCGAGTGGGTCTTCATTCATAACGATCATCTCTACTCCTTCTCTCTCTTGGTGGTGATTCCTCTCTTTTGCTTCTCCTTTTAGGTGAGTCTTCTCTTCTTTTGTAGGGAGCCGTACACTCACTAGAGTAGTGTCCGGGCCTTCCACAATTGTAGCAATTGCGATCACGACTAGAAGATCTTTTGTCATTGTAGGACCTTAACTTGGACCTTCTCTCTTTGCTTCTACTCTTATAGAACTTGTTGAAGTTCTTCACCATTAGGATCAATTCTTCATTGAAGGCTTGTTTATCACTTGATGTTGTAGGAGCATCACATGAAGCTTTGTAAGCACCACTAGACTTGTTGTAAAGCTCTTCCTTATCCTTGAGTGACATCTCATGAGCAACAATTCTACCAATGACTTCCGTTGGCTTGAGATCTTTGTAACTGTGCATCATTTGGATCAAGGTGCACACGGTATCATATTTTCCATCCAAGGCTCTTAGGATCTTCTTGATGATGAATCTGTCGGTCATCTCTTCACTTCCTAAGCTGGCAATCTCATTTGTGATGAGAGCAAGCCTAGAGTACATTTCAACGACACCTTCACCATCCTTCATTTTGAACTTATCAAGTTGACTTTGAAGCACATCCAATTTGGATTCCTTGACGGACTCGTTACCTTCATGCATATCAACCAAAGTATCCCAAATTTCCTTTGCATTCTCAAGACAGATGATTTTGTTGAATTCTCGGGGCACAATCCGTTGAAGAGGATATCGCAAGCTTGAGCATTGTACTGCAACATCTTCAATTCTTCCGCAGTCGCTTCATGATTCGGTTCTCTTCCATCTTTGAAGAATTCACCTTGCAAGCCAATACACACAATAGCCCAAATGGCGGGGTTATGTCTAAGAATATGCATTTTCATCTTATGCTTCCAACTAGCAAAATTAGTGCCATCAAAGTAAGGACCTCTACGGTGGTAATTTCCCTCGCTAGACGCCATACTCTCCTAGGTTGTGAAACCAACGCTATGATCACCAAAGCTATGGAAATCAAGGCAAATGGAGACCAAAGCTCTGATACCACTTGTAGGATCGAAAGTAGGTCTAGAGGGGGTGACTAGACTACTTGACCAAATAAAAATCTAGCCTTTTCCCAATTTTAAGTCTTGGCAGATTTTAGCAACTTAGCACAAGTCAAGAAATCAACCAACACATGCAATTCTAAGAGTATAGCAGCGGAAAGTAAAACATTGCATATGAAGGTAAAGGGAAGGGTTTGGAGAAGGGAAACACAACGTAGACACGGAGATTTTTGGCGTGGTTCCGATAGGTGGTGCCCACGAAGGGCCCACGAAGAAGCAACCTTGTCTATCCCACCATGGCCATCGCCCACGAAGGACTTGCCTCACTTGGGTAGATCTTCACGAAGTAGGCGATCTCCTTGACCTTACAAACTCCTTGGTTCAACTCCACAATCTTGACGGAGGCTCTCAAGTGACACCTAACCAATCTAGGAGACACCACTCTCCAAAAGGTAATAGATGGTGCGATGATGATGAACTCCTTGCTCTAGTGCTTCAAATGGTAGTCTCCCCAACACGCAACTCTCTCTCTCGGATTTGGCTATGGTGGAAAGATGAATTGAGTGGAAAGCAACTTGGGGAAGGCTAGAGATCAAGATTCTTGTGGTTGGATTCGAATGTCTTGGTCTCAACACATGAGTAGGTGGTTCTCTCTCAGAAAATGAGTATTGGAAGTGTAGGCATGTTCTGATGGCTCTCTCTTGAATAGAGATGGGGGTGGAGGGGTATATATAGCCTCCACACAAAATCTAACCGTTACACACATTTGACCCAACTCGGTCAGACCGAATAGGTGAACTAGGTGAGTCTGATTCAGTTCAAAATGTGAACGTTAGGATTCTCGATGGGACCAACATGATCAACTCAGTGGGACCGATGTGCTAGGGTTAGGGAAAAACCTCATGTCGGTGTGACCGATTGCATGAAATCGGTGAGACCAATTTCAGCAATGAGCAAACAGAGAGTTGGTCTGGCAAACTCGGTGGGACCGATCGCTCCTTTTGGTGATACCGAAACATTACGAAAGGGAAACAGAGAGTTTGCATTGTGAACTCGGTGGGACTGATGTTTGCTTGAACTACGTCGGTATTTCCCCAAAGAAGAAGGGATAATGCAGCACAACAACGGTAGGTATTTCCCTCAGTGATGAGACCAAGGTTATCGAACCAGTAGGAGAACCATGCAACACTACGTGAATGGCACCTGCACACAAATAACAAATACTCGCAACCCGACGTATTAAAGGGGTTGTCAATCCCTTTCGGGCAACGGCGCCAGAAATTGGCAAGTGGAGGTGAGAAAGTTGTAATAAATTGATAGATAGATCGCCAAATAAAATAAAGTGCAGCAAGGTATTTTTGTAATTTTGGTTTAATAGATCTGAAAATAAAAGCAAATAAAAATAGATCGCGAAAGCAAATATAATAAAGAATACACCCAGGGCCATTGGTTTCACTAGTGGCTTCTCTCGAGAAAAATAGCAAATGATGGATAAATGAATTACTGTTGGGCAATTGATAGAACTTCAAATAATCATGACGATATCCAGGCAATGATCATTATATAGGCATCACATTCAAGATTAGTAGACCGACTCCTGCCTGCATCTACTACTATTACTCCACACATCGACCGCTATCTAGCATGCATCTAGTGTATTAAGTTCATGGAGAAACGGAGTAATGCAATAAGAACGATGAAATGATGTAGACAAGATCTATTTATGTAGAAATGGGCCCCATCTTGTTATCCTTAATGGCAACAATACATACGTGTTGGTTCCCCTTCTGTCACTGGGATCAAGCACCGTGAGATCGAACCCATCACAAAGCACCTCTTCCCATTGCAAGATAAATAGATCAAGTTGGCCAAACAAAACCCAAATATCGGAGAAGAAATACGAGGCTATAAGAAATCATGCATATAATAGATCAAAGAAGACTCAAATAACTTTCATGGATAAAAAGATAGATCTGATAAACTCAAAGTTCATCGGATCCCAACAAACACACCGCAAAAAGAGTTACATCATATGTATCTCCAAGAGGCCATTGTATTGAGAATCAAAAGAGAGAGAGGAAGCCCTCTAGCTACTAACTATGGACCCATAGGTCTATAAAGAACTACTCACGCATCATCGGAGAGGCACCAATGGACATGATGAACCACTCCGTGATGGTGTCTAGATTGGATCTGGTGGTTCTGGAACTGCGGCACTTGGAATTGATTTTCGTCGACTCCCCTAGGGTTTATGGAATATTGCGGTATTTATAGAGCAAAGAGGCAGTTCGGGAGGCCACCGAGGTGGGCACAATCCACCCGGGCACGCCTGGGCCTCCAGGCGCGCCCTGGTGTCTTGTGCTCACCTCGGGCTCCCTCTTTCGTACTTCTTTGGCCCACTGGATGTCTTCTGGTCCAAAAAAGCCACAAAAAGTTTCGCTGCGTTTGGACTCCGTTTGGTATTGATTTCCGGCGATGTAAAAAACACGCAGAAACAGCAACTGGCACTAGGCACTATGTCAATAGGTTAGTACCAAAAAATGATATAAAATGACTATAAAATGATTGTAAAACATCCAAGAATGATAATATAACAGCATGGAACAATCAAAAATTATAGATGCGTTGGAGACGTATCAGCATCCCCAAGCTTAACTCATGCTCGTCCTCGAGTAGGCAAATGATAAAAATAGAATTTTTGATGTGGAATGCTGCCTAACATACTCATCACATATTCTTTTCTTTGTAGCATGGACATTTAGACTTTTATATGGTTCGAAGCAATAGTCTAGTTTTGACATTAGAATTTCAGTACTCAAGCCTATCAACAAGAAACCATGTCTTTCAAAATATCAACGCTAAAATAAGTTATCCCTAGCCCATTATGCTCAGTCATTGATCCATTCATGAAACACACTCGCATATTAGCTGCACCCAATGCTCAAGTACGATCATAGTGCCCCTTAGTTGGTGCTTTATAAGACAAGATGGAGACTCAAATTAAAAATAAAAATTGCATAAAGTAAAAGAAAGGCCCTTCGTAGAGGGAAGTAGGGATTTGTAGAGGTGCCAGAACTCAAAGCGAAAAAGATAGAGATGAAAACATTTTGGGAGGCATGCTTTTCCTGTCAACGAGAACGATCGAGTAGTTCCCAATACTTTCCATGCTAGATTTATCATAGGCGGTTCCCAAACAGAAATTAAAGTTTATTCCTTTTTCAACCATACTTTCACTTTCCATGGCTAGCCATATCCACGGCTGCCTTCCATACCAACACTTTCAAGGAATTTATTATTTGACAACATAAAGTAAATTCATTTTTCATTTCGGGACTGGGCATCCCTAGTACCTTTGCCTTACTCTCATGCACTGACAAGTGAATAAGCACTCATCTTGAGAATAGCATATCTAGCATGGAAATATATTAGCCACCTCCTACCAATTCATGAGCGGTACGAGCACAGAAAAGAGAAATTTATTTTGAAAATTAGAGATGGCACATACAAATTTGCTTAGAACGGCACGGAAATACCGCATATAGGTAGGTATGGTGGACTCATGTGGCAAAACTGGTATAAAGGATTTTGGATGCACAAGTAGTGATCGTACTTAGTGCAAAATGAAGGCTAGCAAAAGATTGAGAAGTGACCAACCAAGAAACGAAAAATCTCATAAGCGAGCATTAAGCATAATTAACACCGAATAATGCACCACAAGTAGGATGTAATTTCATTGCATAACTATTGAATTTCGTGCTTGCATAGGGAATCACAAACCTTAACACCAATATTCTTACTAAAGCATAATTACTCATCAACATGAGTCACATATCACATCATCACATCTCAAAACTATTACAAGGAATCAAGTTTATTTTGTCTGATGATCTTCATGAAAGTTTTTATTATATCCTCCTTGGATATCTATCACTTTGGAACTAATTTTCATGTGTTCCTTTTGATAAGCTCAAACAAAATATAAGTGAAGATCATGAGCATAATATTTCTTTCTCTCAAATTAATTTAAGTGAAGCAAGAGAGAATTTCTTAAAAAATTTACTAACTCTCAAATAAATCTAAGTGAAGCATGAGAGCATTTCTTCAAAAATAACAAAGCACACCGTGCTCAAAAAGATATAAGTGAGGCACTAGAGCAATTCCATAGCTCATAAAGATTTAAGTGAGGCATAGTGAGCAATTCTAACAAGTCATGGCATAATTTTGGCTCTCTCAAATAGGTGTGTCCAGCAAGGATTCATGACTTAAAACAAAAAGCAAAACAAGCAAAGACTCATATCATACAAGACGCTCCAAGCAAAACACATAGTATGTGACGAATAAAAATATAGTTCCGAGTAAAATACCGATGGTCGTTAGAAGAAAGAGGGGATGCCACTTAGGAATCCCCAAGCTTAGTTGCTTGCTTCTCTTTGGATAATAGCTTGGGATTCCATGGGCATCCCCAATCTTAGGATCTTCTTACTCCTTATTCCTTCATCCATCGTAACATCATCCAAAACTTGAAAACTTCAATCACACAAAACTCTACAAAACCTTCATGAGATCCGTTAGTATAAGAAAGCAAATCACTACTATAAGTACTGTTGCAAACCCATTCATATTTTATTCTTGCATTGTATCTACTGTATTCCAACTTTTCTATGGCAAAAACTCTTCAAAGAAAACCATAGAGTCATCAAAACAAGCACACAACGTAAAGAAAACAGAATCTGACAAAAACAGAACAGTCTGTAGCAATCTGGATATTTCGAATACTTATGTAACTCCAAAAATTCTGAAACATTAGGACAACGTGAAAAATTTGTATATTAATATTCTTCAAAAAGAATTGGTATTTTATCACGCTTATGTTAAAAATGAGAATTATTTTCGTGAGTGCAAAAGTTTCTGTTTTTCAGCAAGATCAAATCAACTATCACCCAACATGATCCTAAAGGCTTTGCTTGGCACAAACACTAATGAAAACACAAAAAACACAATCATAGCAGTAGCATAATTGTGCAAACACTCAGGAACAGAAAGCAAAAGACAAAAATAAATTTTATTCATTGGGTTGCCTCCCAACAAGCGCAATCATTTTACGCCCCTAGCTAGGCATAAAGCAAGGATCTACGTTTTGTTATCTTTCTCCTTAATTTCCTTAGAGGTATTTTTGTCATGAGGTTTTGTAAAAACAACATAAATATATTATGCATGGAAACCTTAGCACTATCAAGTTGCTTATCATCATAACCTCATAGATTTCCGGCAACAATCCAAGAATAATGTTGATTAACATTATAAAAAACTTGTTGGATTATATCTAGAATAGGGACTTCCTTTTTAAGATTGTCATCAAAAAAATTATTATCCCCAAGCAAATGTCTTGACACATAATCACTATTATAAAGAATTTCATCTATCACCGGTTTTTCATGATTCATACCATGGAAATCAAAGATTTCCCTAGCTTCCCGTATTATGTAGTCAAACTCATTCATAAGAACAAGAGTGGCCAACTTTTTAGCCTTGGGATTCCTTATAACGGGAAGCTCAAAAAACAATCTTTGCAAGGTAGGCTGAGTACGGATAAATTTATTTTCAAGTTTCAGAACTAGTTCTGAAATAGCTTCCGCATAAGATTTAGTCCTCTTAAGTATAGGAACATCATCAAGACTTAAATTTCCAACTCAATTGAAAAATTCTTGGATACGTTCTTTTCCTATAACGTTCCCTTGCCCCAAAACAAAAGTTTTAGCATCCAGGTTGTCAGATCATCCAATTTTAGGAGTTAGGCCATCATTTGTTTCTGCCATACCGAAATCACTCATGATTGCAAGCAAAAAGATAGATCTGACGAGAAAACGGTGAACGAAAAAGAGGGTGAATAAAACGGCAAATTTTTGTGAAGTGGGGGAGAGGAAAACGAGAGGCAAATGGCAAATAATGTAAATTGCAAGGAGATGAGATTTGTGATTAGGAACCTGGTAGATGTTGATGATGTCTCCCTGGCAACGGCACCAGAAATTTCTTTTGATGTTTGCTTGAACTACATCGGTATTTCCCCAAAGAGGAAGGGATGATGCAGCACAGCAACGGTAGGTATTTCTCTCAGTGATGAGACCAAGGTTATTGAACCAGTAGGAGAACCACGCAACACTACATGAGCGGCACCTGCACACAAATAACAAATACTCGCAACCCGACATATTAAAGGGCTTGTCAGTCCCTTTCGGGCAACGGCGCCAGAAATTGGCAAGTGGACGTGAGAAAGTTGTAATGAATTGATAGATAGATCGCCAAATAAAATAAAGTGCAGCAAGGTATTTTTGTATTTTTGGTTTAATAGATCTGAAAATAAAAGCAATTAAAAATATATCATGAAAGCAAATATAATAAAGAAGAGACCCGGGGGCCATAGGTTTCACTAGTGGCTTCTCTCGAGAAAAATAACAAACGATGGGTAAACGAGTTACTGTTGGGCAATTGATAGAACTCCAAATAATCATGATGATATCCAGGCAATGATCATTATATAGGCATCACGTCCAAGATTAGTAGACCGACTCCTGCCTGCATCTACTACTATTACTCCACACATCGACCACTATCAGCATGCATCTAGTGTATTAAGTTCATGGAGAAATGGAGTAATGCAATAAGAACGATGACATGATGTAGAGAAGATCTATTTATGTAGAAATAGACCCCATCTTGTTATCCTTAATGGCAACGATACATACGTGTCGGTTCCCCTTCTGTCACTCGGATCAAGCACCGTAACATCGTACCCGTCACAAAGCACCTCTTCCCATTGCAGGATAAATAGATCAAGTTGGCCAAACAAAACCCAAATATCACAGAAGAAGTACGAGACTATAAGCAATCATGCATATAAGAGATCAAAGAAGACTCAAATAACTTTTATGGATAAAAAGATAGATCTGGTCATAAACTCAAAGTTCATCGGATCCCAACAAACACGACGCAAAAAGAGTTACATCATATGGATCTCCAAGAAACCATTGTATTGAGAATCAAAAGAGAAAGAGGAGGCCATCTAGCTACTAACTATGGACCCGTAGGTCTACAAGGAACTACTCACGCATCATCGGAGACGCACCAATGGACATGATGAACCCCTCCATGATGGTGTCTAGATTGGATCTGATGGTTCTGGAATTGCGGCGGCTAAAATTGATTTTCGTCGACTCCCCTAGGGTTTATGCAATATTGGAGTATTTATAGAGCAAAGAGGCGGTTCGGGAGGCCACCGAGGTAGGCACAACCAACCAGGGCGCGCCTGGGCCTCCAGGCACGCCCTGGTGTCTTGTGCTCACCTCGGGCTCCCTCTTCGGTACTTCTTTGGCCCACTGGATGTCTTCTGGTCCCAAAAAAATCCACAAAAAGTTTTGCTGCGTTTGGACTCCGTTTGGTATTGATTTCCTGCGATGTAAAAAACACGCAGAAAACAACAACTGGCACTGGGCACTATGTCAATAGGTTAGTATCAAAAAATGATATAAATGACTGTAAAACATCCAAGAATGATAATATAACAGCATGGAACAATCAAAAATTATAGATACGTTGGAGACGTATCAGGGATCGATCGCACATTTCGGTGAGACCGAAATGTTACGAAGGTAAACAGAGAGTTTGCAACCCCATCTCGGTGAGACCGAAATCCCTATCGATGAGACCCAACTGATTAGGATTTCGGGCTATGGCTATGTCAAAAGAACTCGGTGGCGCCGGATAGATCAAATCGGTGGGGCCGAGTTTGACTTTAGGTTTAGGACATATTTGGATTTGAGAAAGTGTTTGAGGGCTTTGAAGCATATAACTAAGCATTTTGAGCCGGTAGATCATTAAGAAACACCTCATCCCATTTTAATAGTATTGGCTTTTCCTATGGACTCAATGTGATCTTGGAGCACTAAAATAGAAATGAAGAGTCTTCAGCTTTTGCCAATATTTGTCCTTAGCATTTTGAGGGGTCCACATCTCTAGTCCATGCCATGCCAATCATTGAACTTTCTGAAATATTCAACTTGAATGGATATTAGTTCATTGAGCTATATGTTGTTATGAATTACCAAAACCACCCGGGGATTAGTTGCACTTTCAGCAGAGTTTTGTAGGATAGTAGCAATTTCCCTAAAGTGGATGACCTAAGGTTTATCAATCCGTGGGAGGCGTAGGATGAAGATGGTCTCTCTCAAACAACCCTACAACCAAATACAAGAAATCTCTTGTGTCCCCGACACACCCAATACAATGACAAATTGTATACGTGCACTAGTTGGGCAAAGAGATGGTGATAAAAGTGTAATAATGATAGTAGATATTGATTTTTGTAATAATAACAATAAAAAACAGCAAGGTAGCAATTGATAAAACGGAGCACAAACGGTATTGCAATGCTTGAAAATGAGGCCTAGGGTCCGTACTTTCGCTAGTGCATTCTCTCAACAATGCTAATCTAATTGTATCATATAACCATCCCTCAACGTGTTATGAAGAATCACTCCAAAGTTCTTATCTAGCGGAGAACATAAGAAGAATTTTTTTGTAGGGTACGAAACCACCTCAAAGCTATTCTTTCTTATCAATCTATCCTAGAGTTCATACTAAAATAACACCAACCTATTCTTTCCGATCGATCTAACCAAGAGTTCATACTAAAATAACAACATATGATACACATCAACCAACTCTAATGTCACCTAGATACTCCAATGTCACCGCGAGTATCCGTGAGTTTATTATACGATATGCATCAAACAATTTCAGATTCATAATACTCAATCCAACACAAAGAACCTCAAAGAGTGCCCCAAGATTTCTACCGGAGAAACAAAGACGAGAACGTGCATCAACCCCTATGCATAGATTACCGCAATGTCACCTCGGGAATCCGCGATTTGAGTGCCAAACACATATCAAGTGAATCAATATGATACCCCATTGTCACCATGGGTATTCATAGCAAGACATACAACAAGTGTTCTCAAATCCATAAAAGTATTCAATCCGATAAAAATGAAATCTCAAAGGGAAAACTCAATTCATCACAACAAGATAGGGGAAAACACCATATGATCCAACTATATTAACAAAGCATGTGATACATCAAGATTGTGCCATCTCAAGAACACGAGAGAGAGAGAGAGAGAGAGAGAGAGAAATTAAACACATAGCTACTGGTACAAACCCTCAGCCCTGAGGGTGGACTGCTCCCTCCTCTTCATGGTGGCCATAGGGATGATGAAGATGGCCTCCGATGATGATCCCCCCCCTCCGCCAGGGTGCCGGAACGGGGTCTAGATTGGTTTTTCGTGGCTACAGAGGCTTGCGGCGGCAGAACTTCTGATCTATCGACTCCCCTAGGGTTTTTGGAATATTTGGGAATTTATAGGGCGAAGAGGCGGTTTGAGAGGCCACCAAGGTGGGCACAACCCACCAGGCCTCCAGGCGTGCCAAGGTGGGTTGTGCCCCCCTCAGGCCACCCCTCTGGTACTTCTTTGGCCCATCTTGTGTCTTATGGTCCAGATAAAATCTCTAAAAAGTTTCGCTGCGTTTGGACTCCGTTTAATATTGATTTTCTGCGAAGTAAAAAACAAGCAAAAAACAGCAACTGGGACTGGGCACTATGTCAATAGGTTAGTCCCAAAAATTGATATAAAGTTGCTATAAAATGATTGTAAAACATCCAAGAATGATAATATAACATCATGGAACAATCAAAAATTATAGATACGTTGGAGACGTATTAGGGCCCTGGTCGGCATCCGCGGAAACTTCAAAATAACACGCCTAACGAGTTTGGATATTTGATATGAGATGGTCGTTGGCCTGTACGCACTAACTGCCATGCGGGACTAGATATGGGCAACCAGCGTCGTAGTATCAGCCAAAGATTTCCAGACGTCAGCGACTGAGCGGCGCACCCGGGTGGTCCGCGTAAAGCAAATTCCTTTGTAATGGAGGTTGCCATGACTGATCCGAGCCGCCCACACAACATGCATGAGTGCAAAGGGCGATGGGCCCAAGACCCATGCGCGCTTAGGATGTAGACCGACGTGCTGGCCTCTCTGTTAAGCCTAGGTAGGCCTGCAACGTGTTGATCTTCCGAGGCCAGGCATGACCCAGGAAAGTGTCCGGATAGAGATGATCAAGCGTGTCGGGTTATGTGGTGCACCCCTGCATGGAAGTAATCTATTCGAATAGTCGTGTCCTGTAACACCCCAAAAATTTGACCTTGTTTTATTAATTAAAATTTTGCCAGGGAATTAAATTTTTATTTTTCTGGATTTCTCCTTTGATTTCAGAACCCCTCTTCTCTTTAATATTGTGGGTTTTTACCTCAAGTGGAAACTTTCCAAAAGTATTATTGGACTTGTATTCCCTCTTTATAAAAACAATTCTTTATCAGTGGATTTATTTGCATAATTGTTTTTCATGAGCTTTATTCTTTTAAAATGAACTTTCATAAATTTGGAGCCCCTTTTGCACTGCAACCTTTTGATAAATGCATTTAAAATTTTCACCAAAATTTGGGGATGTCATGTGAGGTTTCCACATCACTTTTATGCAAAAATATCTTTTGGTTATTGGATATTTTGAGCTCTACATCAATTTTTCAAATCTGGTCCAGTAGGTATTTTGCACTACAACCTATTTAAATATTCTTCTAAAAATTCTTCCAAGTGTTTGGAGATGTCAGTAGATGCTCATAACTCAACTTCATGCAAAAACCCAGTGATGTTCTATGAAAAATTTGAGTGAACCAACCTCATTTTCATTCTGGTCCAGTTTGGTGATTTGTATTGCAACCCTATTTTATTTTGCTCTAGTGCCCATGAGCTTTTTTTTCTACTTATAGTCCTCCCTACCAAACCCTTAAGTCCAGGAGATTGGACCCATTGGAGTATTTTTAGTGCATGCAATGATAGCCTTTAGTTTCTGCCCAAAACTGGTTTTCTCAGAAACTTGCTCTAACAAATGTCTGTTTTTGCCAAACTAACCTTACCACCTTATTTAGCTCCTAAAGAGACTAGGATCTGGAGATTTTGGCCACCCTAAGAGTTGCCTAGATGCCCATGGCATTCTGTCGAACACCCTGTGTGCAGGAACAGTTTTGGCATGTTTTCTAGTTTGCATTGTGGACTTGAGCCCCTGACCCATCCAGCATGTCCACCAACCTCCTAGCTATCCCTAACCCTGGCCTGTTAACTACCAGCATCACCCAAGCTCTCTAGCACGCGCTGGCATTTCGTCGAGCACCTGGCGTGTGTGCTCTGGGCGTGGCCAGAGCGCGCGTTTTGCACGTGCGTGCGCACGGGTCGCCGCGTCGCACCACTGGCCCTTGCTCGCCTGCAGAGCCACGCCCTGCCCTCGCCCACTCACCAGAACCCTCCAAGCCTCCCTGGCGCCCTACAGCGCCGCCGTCAAGGCTCCCTTGGCGGCACGCCGGCGTCGGCAGCGGGCTCTGCCATGGACGGCGCCGCCCAAGCCACCCGCGCGCGCCAGCTGCCCCCTGGGAACAGCCCGAGCCTATCCACAAGCCGTCGGCACGCGCTCGTCGTCGCCACGTAGTCCTGCAGCCACAGAACAGCGGTCGCCGGCGATCCTATCCACGGCCGCCGCGGGAGCCAGCCTCGTTACGCTATAAAAGGAGGCCCCGAGCCCCTCCGAGCACTCAGGCAACCTCAGGCCTTCCCCCTAGTGCTCCCCCTAGCCGCGGATTGACCGGAAGAAGCTTTCTTCCCCGCCTCCGGCCAGTTCGGTCGCCGCCGCAATCCAGTACAGTACGTCGCAGCCAGGCCCTCTCCCGTCCATCCAGCACCACCACCCGTCTCCCCATGGTCTTGCGGAGCTGCCCAACGCCTCAGACTCGACCAAGGACCACCGTAGCTCGAAAAACCCAAACCACCCGAAGCCCCCTCCGCCGCGGAGCTCGCCGCCGGCGACTCCTTCCACCACCGTCGACCCAACGACCACCGGGAGGACCGCCCCGGTCTGGCGGGTCCATCCCTGCCCTCAGGTGCCCTCAAAGAGCCGCCGTTCGTCGACGGCGATCGCCGGAGTCCCGCCTCCGTTCGGGCAGAGGAAGAGGAGAGAGGAGAGACTAGTCAAACCTGACCAGTGGGCCCCCTGGACCCACTGTTAGTGACCCACGCGCCACCGACGCTGGCTTTAGTGGAAGCGCAAAGTCCCGAGTACGTCTCCTCTGCTTCGAAAGCGTATTTTTCCCCCGAAACGTTTTCTTTTCTGGTTTTATTAAAAACGGAACTTTGACTAATCTTTGACTGGCTATATCTTTTAAAATAAAACTCCAAATGAGTTGATTCTTTTTCCTACCTCTTTCAAATTTCATCTAGTTTATTTTGAGATTTATTTCAAAAAAAATTGGGACAACTTTTTGTACTGTTTTTGAAATATGTGTTATTTGAATATTTCTCAAAATAGGATTTTGGAGAAAAAGGCAACCTTCAAAAAGTGCACCCCCACATGCATACACTTGAAGGCAAGCATTCTGAACCCTGGCATAATATTTTTGGATGTTGTTGATACGGTTACAACATCACCTTGACTTGGAGCATACGCTATTTTATGTGACGATAAAATCATACGCATGAGTGCATAGTGGAGATTTCTTTGCTGTTATAAATGGATATGCTGGTGATAGTGATCATCCTCGTAAGCTTCTCATGCATACCGGAAGGAAGTCGGGAAAGTCGCGGTCTTGGGTAGATGCGAGCTTGTCCCTAGTTCCTCGTTGAGACGAGTATGTCCGGTATGGCATGGTGAGGCTTGATGAGTGGTGAGCTTACCTGTTAGCGGAAATATTTTTGTTATGATAATCATGCAGAGAATGCTTGAACCTCCTGAGTCGGCCGTAGATCGAGTCTTGTTCCAGTAACCCCCATACTTGCTTCGTACTACCACTTGTCCCTGCCATAGGTAAGGTACGGTTCAGTAAGTTGTCAACCCCTTTCTAGCACACACCGTACAGAGAGGCCGTGATGAGGGTCCCATGGCCATGGATTAAAGCCAGTCATCCGGTCCGGGGGCATGGGTGTTTCGGTTGTAGCCGAAGGGGTAGCTCCCCTAGTTTGCGCGCGGTATAAATTTTGTGATCCCATGCTACGTCGAGGTTGTAGCTCCCCACTTAGAGTTTCGCTTGACAGGTGTCGTGGGTGATTCCAGACACCGGTAAGTTAAGCTGGTGTGTGCAGGTCAGGCGTGTTTTCAATAAAAAGACCGTAGACGGAATTAGTCCCGATGGACTAAAGAAATCCGTTACCCGTGGGTAAAGAGTACACCCTCTGCAGAGATTATACATCTATTCGAATAGCCGTGTCCATGGTTAAGGACTACAGTCTGGGATGGGTCAAGTGTCGGTCTTAGTGTCGGTCTTCGGAGGAAAAACTGTTAAACCAGAACTTGGATCATGACTTGTGACTTGTGACGATTATGATTACTATTATTATGGACTAACCATTTACATTATTTGAATTATTGAGTATCCCTGGGACGGTTCTACCTCCTGGATACCCACTGCAACTATTCTATTATAAGCCCTTTATGTGGTGTCGCATAGACGCCCGACTGTGGCATGCCTGCTATTTTTCTTTATATTATAAGCCCTTTATGCGGTGTCGCTCAGACGCCCGACTGCGGCATGCTTGTTATTTAATTATCCTTTATAAGCCCTTTATGCGGTGTCGCTCAGACGCCCGACTGCGGCATGCTTATTATTTAATTATTCTTTATAAGCCCTTTATGCGGTGTCGCTCAGACGCCCGACTGTGGCATGCTTGTTATTTAATTATTCTTTATAAGCCCTTTATGTGGTGTCGCTCAGACGCCCGACTGCGGCATGCTTATTATTTAATTATCCTTTATAAGCCCTTTATGCGGTGTCGCTCAGACGCCCGACTGCGGCATGCTTATTATTTAATTATTCTTTATAAGCCCTTTATGCGGTGTCGCTCAGACGCCCGACTGCGGCATGCTTGTTATTTAATTATTCTTTATAAGCCCTTTATGTGGTGTCGCTCAGACGCCCGACTGCGGCATTGTTAATTTATTT
>NC_057814.1:221209540-221229999 GCF_018294505.1 Triticum aestivum | reverse complement strand
TTATTTAATTATCCTTTATAAGCCCTTTATGCGGTGTCGCTCAGACGCCCGACTGCGGCATGCTTATTATTTAATTATTCTTTATAAGCCCTTTATGCGGTGTCGCTCAGACGCCCGACTGTGGCATGCTTGTTATTTAATTATTCTTTATAAGCCCTTTATGTGGTGTCGCTCAGACGCCCGACTGCGGCATGGTTAATTTATTTGCACCTTTTTCGAGGAGTCAGTTCAGACACTCGATCACTACATTCTATTTCTATATTGCATACTCATATTTTACCCGCATGCGTACATCATGGATTTCGTATATTTCGTGACAGACGTTATGATCATAGAATATTTCGGAGCATGTTTTGATATATTATACCCGTGTTCTTGATGTTTGCGAGTACATTCAAACGTACTCACTGGCTTGTCCCTGGCTATTGTCTTGGCCAGATTTCTTGCGTGGAGAAGAGCGTTACGATGACAGCCCCGGAGCCTACGCAGTGATGATAGCAGCCTCGCGAAGATAGGAGTTATCCTGGTCAATTGTTCTTGTGGGAAATGGAGTCCCATAGACGCAGATGAACCGCAAACCGCTTCCGCCATCAACCACTAGAAACCAAGTGTTGTACTCATAGGCCACAATGGTCTTGTACTTCATATTTTGTACTTTGCTTGGAATTTCTGTACCAAGTTGGTGCCTCATCAGCTAACAGTAATCCTGGGGCTGGTGAGCACAAGGGCCATTTTCTGGAGAACTAATATCCCGAAAACCCGGTCCTGACATGTCCACAGTAACAGGACGACTTGGAGTTGTATTCCGACCTCTGACAACTAGAACGGGATACTTATTAAAACACACCTAGATGATTTCCAGATACAACTCGGTGATTGCTCTCTCACAGGGTGATGAGGAGAGGATCGTCGGGTAGGATTATGCTATACGATGATACTTGTTACCATACCAGCTACTCTCTTCTACGTCTGGAAGATGGTGGCTGCCAGAAGCGTACTCTTTGATAAGACTAGCTACCCCCCCCCCCTTATTCTGGCATTCTGCAGTTTAGTCCACAGATATTACCCCTTTTACAGATACTGATGCATATGTAGTGTAGTTCCTTGCTTACGAGTACTTTGGATGATTACTCACGGTTGCTTTGCCCCCTCTTTTCCCCCCTTTTCCTTTCTTCTCGGATGATGCAACCAGATGGTGGAGCCCAGGAGCCAGATGCCACCACCGGCAACTACAGCTACTCCGACGGATCCTACTACTACGTGGAGGCCGCCGACGACCACAAGTAGCTTAGGAGGATCCCAGGCAGGAGGCCTACGCCTCTTCGATATGTATCCCTATTTGTGCTAGCCATCTGATGGCACCTTGTTTAACTTATGTCTATATCTCTTCCGATGACTTGTTTATGATTGAGCTTATGTATTCGAGCCCTCGAGGCCCCTATCTTGTAATATGAAGCTTGTATGACTTTAATTTGTGTCTAGAGTTGTGTTGTGATATCTTCAAGTGAGTCCCTGATCTTGGTCGTACACATTTGCGTGTATGATTAGTGTACGATCAAATCGGGGGCGTCACAACTGAGATAGTGCAGAAGAAAGAGATGGAAGCAAAACACATCCAGACAGCAGTGAAGGTCACATGGAATTATAGCATTCCTTATGGGAAGGCTTGGAGGGCTAAGCGGAAGGCTATGGAGGAAAGGTTTGGGACATTCTTTGGCTCATATGATAATGTTGTCTGTCTCCTGGACATACTGAAGGAGAGGAATCCCGACACTTATGTTAACGTACAACACACAAGGTTGCCGAGTATACCAGATTTCAAGGTGTTGAAACGAGTATTCTTCTCTTTCGCTATGTGCATCGAAGCTTTCCGGCATTGTCCTCTTGTGATGTTTGTGGATGGTACATTCCTGGCTGGTCAATACAAAGGGCAACTCCTGACTGCCATTGGTATGGACGGGAACAATCAAACCATCCCACTTGCCATGGTATTTGTGGAGGTTGAGAACTTTCCGAGCTGGGTATGGTTCTTCCGGCAAGTGAAAATTGCCAGCATGAAGGACCGACCAAACGTGCGTGTCATTCATGACAGACATGCTGGTATATTGAAGGCCATGAAGACACTAAGGATCCAACAGAAGACGAACCAACACTTTGGAAGGATTTGCAGAGCCGGTGGTGCATGCGCCATCTTGGGGCTAACTTTTTCTCATAGTTCAAGAACAAGCGGTTGATGAACTTGTTTAAAAAATTATGCAAGCAGGACCAGGAGCCTAAATACCAATTTATTTGGTTAAAACTTGATGAGTTTACTAAGAAGCAGGTCCGTGCCAAGAAGAAAATGGAAAAATATTAGGTTAAATTAGCATATCTCATGGCGGAGCTAGAGGAGCCAGTAGGTCTTTGTGACTTGCTAGCAATTTGACCCTCCTAATACTACGAAAAAGAAGGGGAGGGCAATAAAGGACTTTTCACAGTGGATAGAGAAAGAGACTCCCATGAATTGGTCGTTGCTGCGTGACACCCATGGAGCTAGGTATGACCACATGACAACCAACCTTGCAGAGGTGTATAACTTTGTACTCAGAGGGAATAGAGCATTGCCACGCACAGCTATTGTGGAGGCTGTATTCCATGGAACTTTGAGGTATTTCAGAGGACACGAGTTAGCAAAGAAGCATATAACAGATAATGAGAACAGACCTTACTGTAGTCATGTCATGGAGTACATGGCAAAGAAGATAGAGAAAGCAAAGAAGCACACTATGAGACTCGTAGCTAATCAGGAAGGTATGAGGTTCACCTACCCACTGATGGTTTTGGTTTTGCAAATGAGGTGAAGACGCATGAGGTGAAAATTGGAACGGAATTTTATCCAACGTGTGAGTGTACATGCAACAAACCAAAGTTGTTGCACCTGCCTTGCTCACATGTGTTGGCTGACTGTGGCCAGATTGAGTTGGACTCCATCTCCTTCGTGTCCCCATACTACTTAGAAGAGGATGTACTCAACACATGGACCGGTGAGATGACAGGGTTTAGATTCAACGGCAATTTCAACAAGGTAAACAACGATGAGAGTGTATACATCCCAGATCCAGAACTTCGGTTAACAAGTAGGGTAGACGTAAGGCCCATCTCATCCGAAAGGATATGGACCAACCTGAAGTTGGTGGAGCAACCACAATGTTTGCTATGCGCGGCTTATGGGCATAGGATGAAATATTGTCCCGACCTGAACAAAGACGATGCTTCGACATCAACGACTGCAACAATAGGAGCAAGAGGCGGACGTGGTCATGGCAGTCGAGGCCGAAGGGGAGGACGAGGAATAAATAACTCACAAGCTATATAATGTGACGGACTATGTTTTAATTTGTAATGTCGTCGGGACTATGTTTTACTTTGTAATATGTCTGAACTATGTTTTAATTTGTAATGTCTTCTGGACTATGTTTTACTTTGTAATATGTCTGAACAATGTTTTAATTTGTAATGTCGTCTAGACTATGTTTTACTTTGTAATATGTCTGAACAATGTTTTAACTTGTAATGTCGTCTTGACTATGTTTTACTTTGTAATATGCCTGAACTATGTTTTAATTGCATATATGTCTTTGTATCCATTGCTTGATGGTAAGATTGATAGAGGTTGCAAGCAAGCAAGAACTTAGACGTGTTGGTCACTCGCACCCCAAAGACTAACTGGATGATACACCCTATATGGGTTAATAGGTATTGGTACATATAATAACTTACATGTTATGGGTTAATATGTATTGGTACATATAATGACTTACATGTTTGACATACTTTATGGGTTTGACAGTTCGGTCTATGTCAAGAGCCTGTAATTCTAGTTATTCCACGCATACCAGACCACGTTCACAAGTAAGTAAAACTATGATAGTTGCCAGCACTACATTCAGAATATAGCTAACCATGTAACGCGCATGTCAATCTCAGGTACAGTCGTGTAGGAGGAAACAAGTCCATGGTTGTTTGGCTTCAGAGCATTAGCCCTTATGTTCATGAATGGACTACCGTGCCGACAAATATCTGGGATGAGGTTCGGCCCTTTGACTGGGACAAGTTCAGGTTGTATTTGCAAACTTACCGGGATACAACGAGGATCTACTTGGTTCCATCAGTTGCTCCCGGTCAGATTGAAGCCCCTCTCACCAGCGATATGTACCCAACTGCCTCTGTTGTGGGAACGAGGCACCACGCGGTACGTGCCATGGTTCTCATATGTGTAGTTTTATCATAACCTTATCATATACAATGGGTTAACTCTTCATATGCAGAGTGACTTGACAGTCCAGGCACGAGAGGAGGTTTCCGCTTTAATGCAGCAGGTTGAGAGGGGGGATACTATCCCACAGCCAGAGCACCTCTCATGGTTGAGGCGTATGGATGAGAAGTTAAGAGGGATTTACGCAGCTCTTACATCTAGCCGATCTTCGGATGTTGCAGCTCCTCGTCCAGCACATCGTCCCCCACGTCCCTCTGTGTAGTGTTCAGAACCACGACACTCTGTGCAGTGTTCAGAACCATGACACTCTGTGCAGCGTTCAAAACCACGCCACTCCCTGCAGCGTTCAGAGCCACCTCCTTCACAACCAGGGAGCTCTTCCTGGCATCAGCCACCTCCTTCACAACCAGGGAGCTCTTCCTGGAATTAGCCATCTCCTTCTCAACCAGGGAGCTCTTCCTGGCCTCATCAAATGGAACTAGATAACACTACTTTGTGCATTTTTTAAACATTGTAGGTCGCAAATCAATTGTACATGTTTTACTATACCGTAGTAGGCAACCAGTCGCAACAGTTCATGCATTCAGTGCAGTCACCGGTACATAGTGGTGCTGGATGTGGATTAGAGGGTTATGGCAATGACGATGACCAAGCTGCAAACACTTATGAATTCTCTCAGATAGTGTTTCACACTCCACCAGCACCACCGACGTAGGAGACACAAACAGTGATAGACGAGGTTATCTATGGTCCTGGTTACCGTGGGCCTCGCCCATCGCCTCAGCGTTTTCGCCTTCCGGTCCTCGCCCGAGGAAGACCCAGATTCGTCGTCGTCCCCAGCAGTGATATGGTTATCTATGTATGAGTCATTATCTATGTTAGTTCAGACTTTTCTAATGTGTGAGTCATTATCTATGTATGAGACATGCTTCATGTATGTATTACTATCGCACTTGCTTCTATCAGATCAGGAGACATATATCGACCTATGTATGTGAGACACATATTACTATTAATTCGCATTGTTATTCCAGTTACATTTCCAAAGAGACTGCAACAGTTAATTAAGATACAAGTACATCTGAATTAAACGATAGGGCTTAACTTAAAAAATACAACTTACAAACTACATGAAGGCATCATCGTCATCCTCCGTCGATGCAACACTCTTGCCCTTCGACGATGTGTCACTCTTTCCCTTCGACGATGCGGTACTCTTGCCCTTCGACGATGCAATACTCTTGGACTTGGTGCTCGGCATGAAGATATTGTCTTCGTCTTCGCTGTCGGCAGTCCATAAATAAGTATGCTCTGCTGCAGTCTTTAGGTAAGTTGCACCCTTATGATGTTGCTTTTCCCACCTTCCATGCAACCTGAGAAATTCTTTCTGTATCTCCTCATAGTTCCTTTCAGGCCACCCAGACCTACGTAATGTGTGAGCCAACTCATTCAGTATGGTGTCACTACTGATGAGTTCGTCCCATGAAACTATCCTATTGTCCATCCTGAAATCGGTGGCTAACCTCAGAAGACATTCGCTCATCCCAGGGTGAAAACTAAGATCAAAAGGATAGTTGGACATCTCGACTACACTATACTACACTGCTTACCCACCTTAGTGTCAAGGGGGTTTTATAGGTACACAGGAGAAAATGGCGGGAAATAATGGCGGGAGAGAACGGCGGGATTGAGTTGGCGGGAACATATGGAGGGAAAGGATGCCGGGAAAATATGGCGGGAAAGGGTTGGCGGGAACGTATGGAGGGAAAGGGATGCCGGGAAAGGGTTGGCGGGAATATATGGAGGGAAAGAGTTGGCGGGAAACCATGGAGGAAAATGGTTGCGCAAAAGTATATATTTTCGATGTCTATAAGACGGGCAATGGTTGTACATCATTCATAAGTCAAATTTCAAAAAATAAAACATTTCGGCCTAGCAAAAGCCGAAGAGCGCAGTCATGCATCTTCAGCCTGCAATTTACGCGAAAAGCTGGGGCCCAGGGACTCTTCAGCCTACACCTGACCGAAGAGTCCTCTTCGGCCAAACGCCGACCGAAATGACAATCTTCGGACCACCCGCGACTCTCTTCGGCCACCCAGAGGCCGACGGGGTCCTAGTATTGATTTTTGTGCGTTAGGTCGTATAGTTTTTAAATTTGCTATAAAAAACGTGATAGTTTGAGGGGGGATCCTGTTTTGCTGGGATGTGTGGGATGCTGCCGAGATCTGATCTCGCTGAACACTCGATGGTTGCTGTGTATTAGTACCAGAAAGAGAAAAAGCGCGGGGAAACCCCTCAATTCGAGGGGGCTGTGAGTTTGCGCCTATGATTCATTTGTTTTTCTCTTTCAGGACTTATTTTATTGTTTATAGTCTTCTGGTGTGGCGCAGTGGGGTGTTTTCTCGTCAGTCGGCGCGCACTGTTGATGCCAGCCTCCCAGCCATCCATCCTACGAAACGTGTGCGAAGGTGTAAGATGGATTGGTCTGCCGGCGCCCACGGCCGGCCACGGACACCAAGCGAAACGCGCACTCACCACGCTCACGGTCTCGTCCATCAAGCAGGGCAGGTCACGTCCCCGCTCGCGATCAGCCGGCCGAGCAGCTATCGCAACGTTTCCCTCGAGGCTTTCCGGCTCTCCCGGGTGGATAGATATATGTATGATGATGTACGTACACGTCTTCATCGTCCGTCCGCCCTGCCGCTGCGGGCGAGGGCCGGTCACCCAGTGACCCACCCAGGCTATCTTATCTTGTCCGGAGGCGGAGGAGGGTCGATCGGCTACGTCCGTCTGCCCAGGCTAGCCGCCACTGTAGTAGCTAGCACTAGCAGCGGCGAGGACCGTACGTGTCTTCCTTCTCCCTGGGCCACCTGATGTCCTGATCCATCGTGCAATCATTCAGGCGGCCCATCGTATCACATGCGGTCAGCCGAAGAATCGATCACATGTACAGTACTAACGGAGTTGAGTCATCTAGACCATCTCTACGCACTGCCGACGTCAAGGGGGGCATGGTGGTGGTAGGGGTCATGTCATGGCGTAGAAACAGCGCTAACGGGTGGAGTGGCTGACGCTACAGTTGACGTGCGAGCGGCCTAGTGCGAGCCACTAAGATTTGGCTTTTACCCTACACCATAGAAAATCGTAGTTGACCCTGCAATCTATTTCTTTAGGCTACGTATTTATTGAGTGATAATCCAGGTGAAACATTGTATAGACCCAGCTGCAGGAGATTCCGTTTCAAGTTGCGCATGTTTTCTATTCGATCGTTTTATGTAGCAAACTGGCTCCAAAAACTTATGTCGTGCTCATGCTCTCAGCCGGCGGGCCGCGGACGTGAACGTAGGCTCCACCCGCCGTGACGGGGTGCTTCCGTCGCGCGTGGCCGAACGTTCGCTTCCTTCCGTTGCACATCACCGGCTCCCGGAACGGGACAGAGAAGCCGGCCACTTGTGCTCCGAAAAGCAACACGCCACAGGCCCCTAACCTCTACCCGTGACGCACTGCTCGCGATCGACCGCCAGTGTGCGGCTCATGGCAACACGCAACAGCGTGGTCCATCTTGTTAGGCGCGCGCGATCGGGCACCGTCCGCCGCCGCCTGCCGATCGACACGGGCACAGCGAACGGTGAGCGTGGGCGAGAGAGGCAAGCAACTGGCTGGAAAGAGGGGCGCTCACATGCTCCTGCTGTGCCAGTAGCAACTAGACCGCCACTAGATGCCGTACGTAAGTAAAGCGGCCGATCAAGGCTGGCGGGGCGAATCCATGAGGACGCGGGAGGGCGGGTACGGCGCCCCTGCGTGCCGTCGCTGTAGGCGAGAGATGGGCTGGCACCGATCGATCGTGGCTGCATGTGTGTGTGGCTGGGAAGCAAGCGTCCAATCCGACAGCCATGTGGGATGGGCAAAGGGGGAGGGACGAAAGCCATCGGCCGCGCGACACGGACCGTGGAACGCACACATGCGCCCCCGGCCGGGAAAGGCATCGTTTCCTACCGTGCGAGCTGTGCAGATCACGCGTCTGGGTCCGGCTTCTGCCCGCCCGGGGCGTGCCAACTTCGGCAGAATCTGGCCGGCGTGTCCGCCCGGCGATCCACACACGGCGCGATCCGGAAAAGCTCCGGCATCCCATTCGCATCACAAGCCCCCCGCGCCCGCAAGGATAACACAGCACAACTAGACTTTTTACACCAAACACGGAAGCGAATCAGCATAATGGGCATTGCATACTGTATTTATAAAGGACAAGGAAATGCATGCACAGAACAAAAAAGATACCCAGGCTTTCTATCAAAACGGGAACTCCAGAGTTGTTATGGTAATCGAATAAACCAATAGATCCGGATACACATGTAAATCTGCCTCATTCCTATTTAGCTACTGACACTATCGACCATTTATACTTCCCCCTGCTACCGTCTAAACACAAGACAAAACAGTAAGAAACACTGTATTGGATACACAAAAAAGATTTAGTAAGAACAGAGACCAAGATAAATAAATACCATCTTATGATACATGAAACAGCAGATTCACACTTACACCAGCAAAAAAGAAATCAAGGTTACTTACTGATTAAGCACAGAACTATTGTTGCCTCTGTCTTATTGCTCTTGACATTGACAAGCTCTTGTACCTTCCTCCCTCGTCACAAAACTACTATGTGCCAACCCTGCCCAAGTTTTATCTTTTGGCAGGGTTCTCCAATCCCCCTTTTCTTGATTCTCTGCCCTTAGAAGCTGGCTGCTGATTATCCCCACATATCAACACTTTCTTCCGGCAAGGTTTTATCCATGCAAATATTACATTTCATCATCCATGTCCATGGGCAGAGTTCCATGGAAACTGGAAAGGTTAAAAGCAATCTGGTTCCACACCCTCTGGTTCTTGTAAGGTATTTCCTTAATAACATCACGCGGCTAAGTAATAAGGCATCCTCCAATGTCTATGTGGGACCGAAATCCAACCTCTCCCACTTGAAGGACCTACCAGAATTAAACCGCAGCAAAGCTCGCATGAATACACAGACACAGACACACACTGCTGCTATGGCAAGCATTGAATGGATGTAGGGGCGAGCAAGCAATCCTCGAGAACGCATAGGGCGTCTTAGTAAGCCAGACTCCAAAATGGCGCACTGGTTGCAGGATCTTATTTCCAATGCTTGGATCCCAGATGCATTATTCGCACCAACATTCCCTGGTTGATCCATATGAATTTCACCTTTGTTGAGCACAATGGTAACCTGGCTATTCTTCCTGTCCATAAGCTTTCGCGTGACAAGTTCATTGTATGAGCCGTTGTTCCTGAACGTCGCATACACTTCAGGAGATAGCCCTTCATCGTCTAGCACGGAGTGCCAGCAGCTCAAACCAATCTGCAGTAATAACAAAAAACAGAAGAGTTATCAATGTGAAATACTAAGAAATAACTATGATAAAGAGAGGTTAAATTATACAGGGCTTACCTGTTGAGGATCATCTGTCAACGCATCAACTATATCCTCTGCATCATCAATGGATGCAGCTAGATGTAATGGAGTCAAACCACCAGGGCCGGGATAATTTGGAAGGAAAGGGTACAGTTTGGAATTGTCAGGGCAAATTACAACAAACTGCACAAGCAAATGCACCATGTGGCTACTCTTCCTTTTCACTGCCCTGTTCAGAAGATGAATCTCGGAGAGCATCTCCAGAGTCTCATGTGATAACTCGTCACTAACCATACTTCTCTTGGTAAGAATTTCGAGTAGTGTTTTAGTGAGGGAGCACCAGTCCCGCTCATTTGAAAACAACAGAAGGTGTCTGAACCGTGCAGTAGAGAACTGAATCAACTCTGAATGAGAAACATCTGATTTGGTGGAAGGTGTGCATGCAGCGGCCTTCTGAAAGAGCCAGCCAAGTTCATTAAGAAAATGCAGAACTTGATCCCTTGGCTTTAGCCGCCTAGCATCATGGACCTGATCATCTGGAGAGACATCAGGAAACCGCGAATCTTCAAGTTCATCTTCAAGGTTTCTTAACTCCTGACAGATGCTTTTATTCGCAAAAATAACAGGGAAGCTGTTTCCTCTGAACCTGTTCTCAACCTGCATGTATGAACATTCAAAGTTGTAATCACCTTCCTAGTGCTAAATAGAGTAAATCTTTACATATCTAGAGCAACCGAGGTACAAAGTACAAACCTCAATAAAGCAACGCCCAAGAGTAAGACTTGGTTCTCCCGGTAAGTCAAAGGTCTCGACTCCTGAATCATCATATATGGTACCCGGATACGCTGAACATAGTACCTCTTTCGATATATACTTCCCCGCGCTGGTGCAGTGGATCCTGCAAAGATTCAGAGTCAATGGTCAAGCAGGAAACAATTACAATACCCGCAAAAAAAAACTATTTTACAACAGGGAACTTACTGGGTGCCCGGGATCGTTAGATTACGGCCCTTAAGAACGAGAGAGGTCTTTCTCCCACCAACAACAGCAATTGGTGTCACAAGGGTCAACTCAGGGGTATTCCATGTTCTCCATGATTTTGAGAGGCGGGTCATTCCTGGAATACAAATTTGATATCAACCAAAACGAATTCATAGTCAAAACCCATCGAAGAGTGAGCAGGAATAGAGAAGAAAATTAACACACAAATAGTAGTTATGTATACCATCTTTGTACGACACCAACTGGTTGTCGCTTCGAACTAAAAACCTCCCTTTTCTCCAGAAATCCAAATCAGAAGCCTGAACTAACGAGTTTACTCGCTGGAGGAAATTTTCTTCAAGCTGCATTAAAAATCATACGATGTTAGATAAATTTGCAACAATTCTATTGCATGCATTCGTTTTTGCTAGCGTAGCAGCAGACTTACTTCATCCCATGCAATAGTTGGCATTGACAGATACATGGATAGTACAAGGCAACCAGGGCGAATGTAACCCTCCATTTCAGTGGGGCTGTGTTTCAGCCAATTTACAACCTAAGCAAGGAAGGAGAAACATTTCAATTATATGGTGAGTGAAATGCACTGGAAGAGTGCCTTCCAGTTACCATGTTGGCACAGTTTCGTGGTCATACCTCGTCACGAAGGTTCCCAGGGATTGAGCCAGGTTCCTTGCCAAAGAGCTTGAATATAATCTTTCCAGTACGATCCTACAAAATGGAAAATTGTGCGCAAATTAGGTTGAAAGCGCATCTAAAATAATAAATGACACCTTGGCTTGTGACATAATCAACTGAAATGGCAAGCTCCGATATAAATTACCTGTCCATCTGAATTTGACGTTGATGGAGAATGGTCTGAACCAGATGTTGAAGCATAACATGACTGGTATGTGGGGTTTGGTGGTGACCCATTTTCCGTTGGCCGTTCTGAATCCTTGAAAAGCTCAAGCGGTGGCGCGCACCATGCCCGAGTGGTACTGTTCTCAACTGTTGCACCATCTTCTCCATAGTCAGCAATACGAGGATGCCTGATGCCTTCATTTACTGAACGAGTGGGGAAAAATGTGTGTGTTACAGGTGGAGAGGATGAAGGAGACCTCTCGTCCATAGGATTACTGCTCTCGGAAGACAAGTACTTATTTGCAGTGTCCATTTTCACAGGAATGTCCTCATTGTTACCAAACAATTGCAGCGACAAGTACGGATGGGTATCTCGGTCTGGCTGCTTATATACTTCAGGTGGACTTCCATGGGTGCTGCTACTCCTTAACATACCAGCTGCGGGAAAAGGTCGAATGGATTTCTCATGGGAATTTACAACACATGCTGGCTCTGTTGAATGACTCTTGCTCTTGTTATTACCACTGCTATCACTGCTCCCCTGGGACTGAGATGTATTGGTCTCGGGGGTTGATGTCCCAAGAGCACCAGATAGAACTGTTAGCAAATCCATGGTTGATGGCACAGTCTGCTTGTCGACCACCTTTGTTGCATTTTGGACAGAAGAATCTTGTTGTTGCCCCTGCGAGGCATTCAAATCAATGGCTTCTGATGGAGGAGACTTTGCCACGGAGTTTGCATTATTGATTGAGTTTATTTTGCTTATGATTTGGACCAGATTATCTTTATCCGGTATCGGAGGGATGCTGGGTAGTTTACCAACATTACCACCTGTCAATGCAGAGACAGGAAAAATAGTAATCAGGTTTAAATCAACAAGTGAAAGAGCGTATCCAAGTTCAGTAGGGGATCAAGTACCTTGCAAGCGTGCAATAACAGTGATCAGATTGACAATATCTTGTGTCCTATTTGCTGCATTTTCTTGGTTTTCAGGAAGCAGCAATTGTGAAGCAACATCTGTTGGCTGGGTTTTCCTCCGCCGTCTGTTGTGTCCGGCAAGCCTTCGCCTGCAACTCCTCTTACCCTCATCGAACTCCGAGAGCGGATGAAATCTAAATGATTGACCAGAAGAACCAACTTTTAGTAACTAAAATGCTCTCAGCCTGCAGAGAGACCATAAGCATTGGATAGAGAAACCATTTCTCTGGCCCAATACACACACTAGAGCAACCGGTGGCATCATAGAGATAAATCCCTAAAAGTGGCATCATAGCAAAGAATCATGCCACAAAAAATTTGGGGGGAAGTTTGCAGGCACGATCATTACCTACTACACTGCTGGCAGAAGCGCTGCATCTGGTTGCCAACTACCGCCTTGGTTGTCTTGCTGTGGATCTCACACACCTTGTGCCTCCGGTGGTAATCCTTGGCGCTGGTCAGATCCGCGCGGCAATCATCCACCTGGCACATGGGATAGCTGCCGCCTCCGCTAGCGCTCCCTCCGCCACCACCGCCGCCGCCTCCTCCAGAAGCAGTTCCGGGCGATCCAGACCGAACCCTCTTGCTAGGCCTAACAGCCTGCTCCTGTGACGCCCGTGCAGGCGGAGAAGGCGAAGAAGACAAGGTAGTTGTCGGGCTCACATCCATCGCCATCGATGCCTCCTCCCGCAGGGTCAGCTGAAGGCTCAGGTCACCGGCACCCCCGCCCCCCTGCCGCCGCACCTCGGCAGCCGTCGCCGGCGGCGGCTGCGCCTGCTGCTGCTGTTGGTGGTGATGGTGGTGGTTCAGCCCGCCGCCGAGGCGGAGCGCGTCGGAGGACGGCCTGGCGGTGAAGGCGCGGCTGTCCCAGTCCCACATGCTGGGGTTCCAGTTCCCTCCGGCCGCGGCGCCGGCCCCAATGGGGGCGTTCTCCGGCGGCTCCACGGCGGGCCACGGGCTGCCGCGCTTCCTGGCCGCCGCCGCCGCATGGGGAGGCAGCGGCTGGATCTGGTGCAGGTACAGCGGGGAGGCCACCTGCGGCCCCACCTCCCTCTGCATCACCCGCGGTCCTGCGCTTCCCACGCCCGCTTCTCCCCTCGGATCTGCACGAGCCCAGCGCCACAACACGGATCAAAACGGACGATCGCCGACGAGCGGGAGCGGGGGATTCGATTGGAGCAGTCGGCTAGTCAGTTACCTTTGCGCGCACGGAAGCTGGGCGAAGTCCCGGAAGAAAACCCGCCTCACCTCATGTCGCCTCCGCGGAGAAAACAGGAGCGGGGCGAGGCAAGCGGCCCAGAGAAATGGTGGAAACGGCGGCCGGGACGCGAGAGCGCGGCGCTGGCGAGAGGCGCGAGGGGTGAGGGAGGGGGGAAGGGAGACGAAGACCGAGTGGGGGGAACGAATCGAGCCGAGACGAAGAGGCGGGTGGGAGGGGAGGGCGAGCGCAGCAGCGCACGGGGTTCGGGTTGGGATTAGCTGCTCAACTAGCGTGTAGCGCCATGCCGCGGCAAGGGTGGGAGGGGGTTCGCGTCGCGTGGCGTGGCGTGGCAGGGGGCGCGTAATTGGGGAGGCGGGGCAGGGGCGAACGCGCGGGGGAGGGGCGGGGGTGGGTGGTGGCGCCCCGCCGTCCCACGCCGCGGGCCGTACGGGCGGGTGGGCCTGGCTGGCTGGCTGGGGGCATCGCGCGAGTTGGCGATAGGCACGGGTGCAGTGGCGGTACTGGTACTGGTACTGGTGCTGGTGCGGGTAGTACGACTGATGCCGCTGGCCCTGGCCCTCCCCCTCTCCGGCCTGTCAACCGCACCACCACTCGTACTCGTACCGCGGCGTCTCTGCCCGTGCAAGGCTCGCCCCCGCGGTGCGGGTGCGTCCCCCCTGCCCGCTCCTCTCGGTCTCGGGTCGCTTTGCCTGCTGGCGCCGGTACGTCGCATTGCCCGGCCTCGTATCCTCTGCGCGATCGGGTCCTCCTCGCCGAACGCTGGTACTGCATGGTGCTTCATTATTGTACTTGGCCTGACATGTGTAGTACGAGTATTCAAATACTATCGGTGAGAAAAATGGTGTTCAAGCTGGCTACAAATGAAATTTTGAATTCAAGCCCCGCGTTCTTGGGCGAGGTAGCAAGAAGAAAAAAAAAAACACCGCGGATGAAAAGTCAAAAACTCTAGCATACTTGAGAATTATCATCATTCGGCTGGCGGCTATGATCGGTAGGGCGTCACCGAAGCACGGGAATCTCAAAAGATAGAAATGCTTGCTAAATCTTACAAGAAAAAATACATGCAAAAAATAATGCTTTGCAAGGTTTAATCTCATTATAGATTTCCTCCATAAATCTCATTTTATTGATGTGCTATTATTATGTGAAGTATCTCATAGGAGTTTTAAGGGAGGGGGGGGGAACAAATTTAAAACATAATTGTTTTTAACCTGGATAAATGGATCATTCTTATCACTTCCTTCTCTCCCTCCTTCTGGTAGCTCCGTTGAGAGACTCCTATGGCTCCCTGGGCGATCACATGCCTTGTCTGATGGCGCTGCCGGCTGGAGATGGTTAGGGAGAGGTGATCAAGCTCCTCTCTGTATATAATAATGGTTGTTTAAGACTTGCCTTAAAATTGTGTTCGGTGTTATACCAGACGGGATTGTGTCGGGGGAGCTTATGGGGCATGCATGGTGGTCGTCGTCCTCTTACATGTGGTGCTCCAGTGGCTGGAGCCGAAGACGAGGAGGCTTCATTGTCCCTAGTGGCTGCCCAACAACGAAGATGATGAGTTTGCCCCGTCTACTCCATCCAAGACGTCGTGGTGGAGGGAGCGAAGATGCAGACAAGGCAAACTCCTCCGTTGAGATGCGAGCGCAATTCCTTACCGTCATCAGTAAGAGCGTCCACTGAGGCGCTTTGGTGCCCATCAGTGCCCCCTCCCCCCTCCCCGGTTGTGGATGTGGTGTTGGTGGTCATGTCGGTCATAGTTGTTAGTCCCCTACTTCTTCTGGTCGAAAGGTGGCCCACTAGAGCCTCGTCATCAGCTCCGTCATTCCTCCCGGCGAGAAGCTAAAAGGGAGGCATGTATCTAGCATTAGCCGAGCGTTTGCTTCTTCCTTCGCCGCCGGCAAAACTGGTGGATATGGGGCAGCGAGGTCACCACCCCAAGTAGTTTATCCCCGGTGGCGGTTCCTTTGGCTCTCCACTAATCCTATTAATAATGACTAAATTGCGGTTTTACTTTCTGACCTCGGATCCTATATGTAAGATGCAAGGATTAGCTTGCGTTTTCTCTTTTATGTTGGGTACCGATATAATTTGTATCGTCATGCTTATCCAATGGAACTCTAGGTCCTTCAGGACCCTTCGCTCTTTGTCATCTTACTGTACCTTCATAACAAATGACAACCCTTGGTGCCTTTGGGATCACCCAAAAAGGCCAGATAAAGTTGAACGCCAAGGGCTCCTTTCGATTGGTACATGGGCACTAGTGATGAAACATATACAAAACTAAAGTGAAAAGAGAGTTTCTCGTGGAAGTGAAGACGAAATCTAAAACACCAGCAAGAAAAGGAGCTTTCATGCCCATATACGTTATCGTGGAAGTTTCCATATTTTTTTTGTGTGTTTGTATAGTGGACTTCAATTAAACACATATAAGCTTTTAGTCCAACTTAATCTACTAAATATAAAAATCGCACGTTCCGTAATACGACTTGTCATCTCGACAAATTTGGAAACTTGTACAAAACAGTGGTCATATTAGCAACTGAATTTATTTGGTTTCATTATTTTTACTTTTTGGATTAAGAGGATCCTATGAACTTTTATTTTCCAAAGCCGTATTTGCTCTATATTTATTTTCAATAGTATAGACTTTCTTATTAATTTCCGAGGGAGGATGTTAGGGATTCGGTTCAGG
This sequence comes from Triticum aestivum, assembly GCF_018294505.1. Classification (NCBI taxonomy): domain Eukaryota; kingdom Viridiplantae; phylum Streptophyta; class Magnoliopsida; order Poales; family Poaceae; genus Triticum; species Triticum aestivum. The sequence goes on along the minus strand of NC_057814.1, from coordinate 221,213,582 downwards.
GTGAAGGATGAAATTAGATGCGCCGGGCTAATTTACATAAAAAAAAACCCGCAAACGCCAGCTGTCGCCTCGGATTGGTCAACAAGTGGTCAAATGGAGCGGCGACGAGTGGAGTACGGTGAACAGTGACCGTACAATCACGTGCAGGCGTATTGAGTGACCGTATTGGTCGTATCTTGAAGTACAGTGACCAAAGTGTGCTTTCTTCTCAAGTTCAAGTACCGCCAGTGCATTTTACTCTATTATTATTATTATTATTATGAATCAATGGAACCGTAGACAACCAAAATATATATGAAATTTATTCTCAATTTCTTTTATGAAACTTGCACCTAGAAAATATTCGAGCGAACGATTTGATCGTGCTTCTGCCCTTCGGTCCGAGCTCTCGAGGGCAGGACCGGGAGAGGGGCAGAAGTGGGGGTAGGGTGCGACCGTGCGAGGACGCCCGCGGGGCCCGTCGGGGTGCCTGCTCCTCGCCTCAATTATTTGTCCTTTCAGATTCCTTCCCCCGCCCGGCTTCCCGATGGCGGCACCACCACCACCACCACCCCGTCGCTCTGCCGGTACTTGTGTACCACCCCACCCTTGCCCTCCTTTTCTTTTTTCGTGTGTGTGCGCGAGACTAATCCCCTTTCTTCCCGCGCTCGCCTAACGCCTTTTTCTTTTCTGCCTTCGCGCGCGCCGTGTCGCCGCACAGCCGCTCGCCCGTACGCTTGCCCCGGCCGGACGGCACGCGTGTCCCGGCGGCTATGGCCACAGCCCACAGCCCTGCCGGACTGGGCCACGCACCCTAGCTAGCTAGCGTCCTTCCTTCCGTCCTTGCTCGTGATAAGATCTGTGACTGGGCCGTGACCACCTCTTCTGCTCCGTTCCCCTTCCTCGCGTAGTATACGAAAGCTGCGTATTCTCCCGCACGGCATGATGATTTTACCACATGCAAACAATCAGAGAATGTATCGTGTGAGCCATGCACGTACTGCAGTCAAGGGACGGCGAGCTCCGAGCTGGATGGTGGAACGTCGGTTCATGTGACGAGTCGTCGACTGCCGATGCACGCTCGCTCGCTCTGGCATATGCCGGGACGCATAGAAAATTCGTGTGAATATACAAGTACGTCTACGACAGTTCACTCGCCTTTCTTTTTCGGGGCAAGGACGGGCTCCATTTGTAAATTGTAGGTGGATGGCATCTCGCTCGGGATGTGATGGATTTTGATCGCGACGGGGTGGACAAGTTTTCTATAAGCTCGGACAGTCAGACGTGTTGGAAAAGGACCGCTAATTCGATTTATATAGACCAGAGAGGAGGATTTCTTACTGTGTGCATTGTGGTGGTGCGTCTAGCATTTTGTGTTTCCTGCAACAAAGAGAAGAGACTGTAGTACTGCTTATATTTTTATTTTTATTTTTGAGGGAGACTAGTAGTACTGCTTCACGTACTGGTGCTACGACAATGTTACTATCATTTTGGTATTATTATACAGCAATCATGGAAGTTCTGGGAGACCGAGAATTAGAAAAGTACGGGATCGGACGTGGTCCGTACCTGTATTTTTTATTTTTATTTCACGTCTGTTTCCTATGGTACGATTCCATGTGCCCTGGTTCTAAAAATATCGTTTGCATTGCAGCATTTATCACTCGATTAATCACATCGCTTCTTTGCCAAAAAATGTCTAATGCGGAGCACGTATATACCAGATAAAAATAGCAAATCCTCACACACAAAAAGAAGATAAAAATAGCAAAATAATAATGCAAGAACACCGGCACGTAGTACAAACCCAACCTCGGCCTTCCTGCCACCATTTTAACTCACCAGCCAGGGCGACCATCTTATCTTCTTTTATGGTAAGATTTAACTTTCAGTTGGATTTCTATGGCTCGTGTTATTTTTAGTTAGGGCATCTTCAACACCGTCCTTTAAAACGACTATTTTGTTGAATATATCGTGATTATTAAGAGACATACGAAAAATTAGGAATTATTTTAGCTTGTTTTGTGATTCAAGAATCATGTACTTATATATATATGCTCATGAGACTCAAACAATGAATTATTTTAGCTTGTTTTGTGATTCAAGAATCATGTACTTATATATATATGCTCATGAGACTCAAACAATAAATCATCAATTTCACCAATCTCCCTCTCTATTTCTTCTACGTGGTATCAGCCTAACCCTGATTCAAACCTAGCCGCCGCCGCTTCCACACTGCACCGCCCCCGGGTCGGTCGATCCCCGTGATCGCCACCGGGGCCGCGTCGCCCGTACATAGGGTTCGTCTGTCGGTCGTGTTGACCGGTTGCCCTAGAGAGTCTTTTCTCCCTGATCCTTTGGTCCGGTTTTTTTTCTTTTTGGTTTTACGATCTAAGATCGGTATGCGTCGCCCGCCGCCGTCGACCCCGCGCACCTCTACTCCAACAACGGCGTGACCACCTAGCCTCGACGCGGCGGACCGTCACGGCCGTCATCCATGCGTCTGGCCGCCCATCGTTCTGCGACGGCCGTCGCCGCCCTGTCCCCGAGTACAACGCACCCTCCACAGATTGAGCAAAGGGCCACCGCTGCGTCGCCCCATGGTTCTCCCCATGGCTGCACCTACCCGTGCCGCCACTGCGTCGCCCTTTCGGGCCGTAGCGTCGCGGCACGCGGTCCACACCGCCGCCCCAGGCCATTCCCGTGGTTGCACCGACCCGCGCGCTACCGCTGTGTCGCCCCTTCAGGCCGTAGTGCGCGGTACACCGCCGCTCCAAGGCCGTCTGCTCCAGGCTGTCCCCGTGGCTGCACCGACCCTCGCGCTGCCACTGTGTTGCTCCACCGGGCCGTAGTGAGCGTGGCACATGGTCCCTGCCGCTGCCCTGAGGTCTTCCCCGTTGTCGCCCAGACCCGCGCGTTGTCGCTGCGTCGTCCCTTCGGTCCGTAGCGCCGCGACACGCGGTCCACGCGCATCTACTTATGTGTGGTATGCGCCGCGCCGCCTTCCTAGGTGCGAGAACGCCACCGTCCATGCCGTTCTTCATCACGCTGTCGCATTCTTCCTCGCCTACTTCGAGCACCGCCGCCGCGCTCCTAACCTAGCCGCCGCCGCCGCTCTTCTTCCCGGTCCATGGTGACTACCTCGACACCGGCCACCCCAACTCGACATAGACCACGACATACCTCGCACGGCTACCTCGACCACGACTACACCACCCTACGCTCTCGAATACTTCGACATCAGCACAAAGGGCTACCACCTTGCTTGAGCAACATCGTCGATTTTCACTCCAGCCACGACTTCTGTGATGCATCAACCGTTCGACTGTGTGGAGATGTCCGTCGGCTTACCTTCGAATTATTCTCTAGTCTCACCATCTGCGTCGCTACCGTTATGACTGCGGGGGGGGGGGGATGATGTTGAGTATCGTGATTATTAGGAAACATAGGATAGACTAAGAATTATTCTAGCTTGCCTTGTCCTCCAAGAAGATCATGTACTCCTATATATGCCCACGAGACTCAAGCAATAAATAATCAATTCCATCAATCTGCCTCTCTATTCCTTCTACATATTTGTTTGTTTACTAGACAATCCATGGGCAAAAATGCAAAAGCCGGCCATCCAACCATATTTTAAATGTCCGCCCAGGTCTAGCAAATTTCATTTCAAAATGCATAGCAATACGTGAGCAAGAGCGGTGCTCGGGGCAACTCCAACGGGGCGACCAAAACGGACACGGATTTTGTTGGCTTTTTGTCAGTTTGGGTCGGCCGAGCGGACATCCGTGTCCGCTTTTTCATTTGGGTCAGCCGATGTGCCCAACGCGGGGCTGACGCATTTTGGACATGACCATGTCGGCATTTCGTCGAACACCTGATGGGCCGCTGCTCTCCGCGCCGCATCCCTGCCCGCAGACGAGGTCGACACCAACCCGGATCTCCCGCCGCTTGCCTGCGCGCGTCCTGCCGCGGCCGCGGCCCGCCGCCCGCCATTGCGCGAAACGCCTGTGCCCGCGGCCCCCGCTCGCCTGCTCACGCCAGCTTGCCGCGGCCTCCT
>NC_057814.1:221206640-221209160 GCF_018294505.1 Triticum aestivum | reverse complement strand
GCGCTCGCGCCTGTCGGCCTGCCCGCGCCCCGCCCCGCCATCTCAGGGGACCTCCACGACGCGCCGCCGCGCTGCTCGTGCTAGAGGGAGCACCGCCGCGCCGGTGGGGGCCGCCGGAGCTGCGCCTTGTGCTAGCTCTTCCTCGGCGCCCCGCGGCTGCATCGTGGTCCCGCATGGTGGGTGGGTGGTCGTGGTGGGCCAGGGGGAGAAAATGAGAGAGGGTGACAGGTGGGTCAGGCAAGACACAGACGGACGAGGCGGGCGCAGCAAGTGTCCGCTTTTTTTTCGCCGCGGACCCAAATGTGGCGCAAATTTGGGATGGAAATGGGTCCGCGCGGACACAAAGCGGACGCAAAATGAAAATGGGTCTCTGCGTTGGTCCGTCGTTTTTGTCCGCGCAGACCCATACGGACGCAGGCGGACAAAATGGGTCGCCCCATTGGAGTTGCTCTCATAGCGCCCGACCACAATAAAAAAGAGATATATGTTCATAGTTTTTACATGCGCCTGGCCACAAAAGTATCAGTGAGGCAATCCGTGCAAAAAATCGGCATTTTTGTCATGCTAGACCCGATATCCGAGCCTCCTCGCTCACTTTGCCGCCTCCTCCTCCTCACCATTTCCCTCCTTCTTGGCCACATCCATCTCGGTCATCAAGCCATTAAACATCTTGACATGGATGGCGATGGTGCATAATCTGGTCAGTACCCTCGGTAGGGTTGCTAATGTGTCCGGAAGTACGAGATCGGAGATCACACAAAGGTTTTACCCAGTTTCGGGTCTCCGATGCGGAGTGATACCCTACATCCTGCTTTGTGTTGTTATTCATGGTGGGTGTACCTCGTATGAGGGATTACAGTGGGGAGGATGAGTTGCTACCAAGAGTTTAGGTCTACGCGAGTAGATGAATTTGAGATTCTCGTAGACTCCACCCTATATATGCGATGAGGGCTAGGGTTTTACAGGAGGTAGATCCAATCTGGCCACCGTCATCTTGACCTAAGGTCCAAGATGATCTCTAGATGCTTTAGCGATCCTCGTGGCTTCCTTTGATTGCCAACTCCTTGGTGGGATTCATGGGCCCCGTGGCAGGTCTGTTGCCGGGCTCCTGGGTAGAAGCCACCCCCGGTGTAATACACCGCCAGTAGGCCCCGAGCATGTTTGGGATGGAAGTAGTTGGTCTTCGAGGTCCTGGGCGGGGCTCCTAATATTCATGCTAGTCTTGAGGTTTTATCTTTATGAGCTCGGTACCGCGGTCGCCAGCGGGCTTGCTTGCCATGTAGGCTCCTGAGATGTCATCCTAGTTGCTTCATGGCCGAGTGGCGTGTTCCTCGGGAGCATTTCGAGTTCTCTGCTGATATGTCTCCAACGTATCTATAATTTTTTATTGTTCCATGCTACCTATTGAGCTTGCGTTGGTTTTTCCCTTGAAGAGGAAAGGGTGATGCAGCAAAGTAGCGTAAGTATTTCCCTCGGTTTTGAGAACCAAGGTATCAATCCAGTAGGACACAACACGCAAGCCACTTAATACCTGCACAAACAAACACCAACCTTGCACCCAACGCGATAAAGGGGTTGTCAATCCCTTCACAGTTATTTGCAACGTGAGATCTGATAGAGATGGATAAACAGTAAAGTAATATTTTTGGTTTATGGAACGAAAAGTAAAAGATTACAAAGAAAGTAAATAGGAAACTAGAATTGTAGATCGGAAACTTATATGATGGAAAATAGACCCCGGGGCCATAGGTTTCACTAGAGGCTTCTCTCAAGATAGAAATTATTACGGTGGGTGAACAAATTACTGCCGAGTAATTGATAGAAAAGCGCAAAGTTATGACGATATCTAAGGCAATGATCATGAATATAGGCATCACGTCCGTGTCAAGTAGACCGAAACGATTCTGCATCTACTACTATTACTCCACACATCGTCCGCTATCCAGCATGCATCTAGAGTATTAAGTTCATAAAGAACGGAGTAACGCTTTAAGCAAGATGACATGATGTAGAGGAATGAACTCAAGCAATATGATGAAAACCCCATCTTTTTATCATCGATGGCAACAATACAATACGTGCCTTGCTGCCCCTACTGTCACTGGGAAAGGACACCACAAGATTGAACCCAAAGCTAAGCACTTCTCCCGTTGCAAGAAAAACCAATCTAGTTGGCCAAACCAAATCGATAGTTCGAAGAGACTTGCAAAGATATCAAATCACACATTTAAGAATTCAGAGAAGATTCAAATAATATTATAGATAAGCTGATCATAAATCCACAATTCATCAGATCTCGGCAAACACACCGCAAAAGAGTATTACATCGAATAGATCTCCAATAACATCGAGGAGAACTTTGTATTGAGAATCAAAGAGAGAGAAGAAGCCATCTAGCTACTAGCTATGGACCCGTAGGTCTGAGGTAAACTACTCACGTTTCATCGAAGAGGCAATGGTGTTGATGTAGAAGCCCTCCGTGATTCAATCTCCCTCCGGCAAGATGCCGGAAAAGGCCCC
>NC_057814.1:221197748-221206290 GCF_018294505.1 Triticum aestivum | reverse complement strand
GGTCAACGAGGGGCCCACAGTGGGGGGGCACGTCCTACCCCCTGGGCGCGCCCTCCACCCTTGTGACTGCCTTGTGGCTCTTCTGACTTGCACTCCAAGCCTCCTGGGTGTCTTCTGGTCTAAGAAAAATCATCGCAAAAGTTTTATTCCGTTTGGACTCCGTTTGGTATCCCTTTTCTGCGAAACTCTAAAACAAGGGAAAAAACAGAAACTGGCACTGGGCTCTAGGTTAATAGGTTAGTCCCAAAAATCATATAAAATAGCATATTAATGCATATAAAACATCCAAAACAGATAATATAATAGCATGTAACAATAAAAAATTATAGATACGTTGGAGACGTATCAAGCATCCCCAAGCTTAATTCCTGCTCGTCCTCGAGTAGGTAAATGATAAAAACAGAATTTTTGATGTGGAATACTACCTAACATATTTATCCATGTAATTCTCTTTATTGTGGCATGACTGTTCATATCCGTAAGATTCAAAACAAAAGTTTAATATTGACATAAAAACAATAATACTTCAAGCATACTAACAAAATAATTATGTCTTCTCAAAATAACATGGCCAAAGGAAGCTTGTCCCTACAAAATCATATAGTCTGGCTATGCTCCATCTTCATCACACAAAATATTCAAATCATGCACAACCCCGATGACAAGGCAAGCAATTGTTTCATACTTTTGACGTTCTCAAACCTTTTCAACTTTCACGCAATACATGAGCGTGAGCCATGGACATAGCACTATAGGTGGAATAGACGGTGGTTGTGGAGAAGAAAAAAAAGGAGATAGTCTCACATCAACTAGGCGTATCAACTTGCTATGGAGATGTCCATTAATATATATCAATGTGAGTGAGTAGGGATTGCCATGCAACGGATGCACTATAGCTATAAGTTTATGAAAGCTCAAAAAAGAAAACTAAGTGGGTGCATCCAACTTGCTTGCTCATGAAGACCTAGGGCGTTTGAGGAAGCCCATTGTTGGAATATACAAGTCAAGTTCTATAATAAAAAATTCCCACTAGTATATGAAAGTGATAACATAGGAGACTCTCTATCATGAAGATCATGGTGCTACTTTGAAGCACAAGTGTGGCAAAAAGGATAGTAACATTGTCCCTTCTCTCCTTTTCTCTCTTTTTTTTTCTTTTTTTCTTTCCCCTTTTTGTTTTTTGTTTTTTTGGGCCTTCCCTTTTTTTGGCCTTTCTTTTTTTCCTCACATGGGAGTATGCTCTAATAATGAAAATCATCACACTTCTATTTACTTACAACTCAAGAATTACAACTCGATACTAGAACAAAAATATGACTCTATGTGAATGCCTCCGGCAGTGTACCGGGATGTGCAATAAATCAAGAGCGACATGTATAAAAAATATGATGAACGGTGGCTTTGCCACAAATACGATGTCAGCTACATGATCATGCAAAGCAATATGAAAATGATGATGCGTGTCATAATAAACGGAACGGTGGAAAGTTGCATGGCAATATATCTCGGAATGGCTATGGAAATGCCATGATAGATAGGTATGATGGCTGTTCTGAGGAAGGATATGTGGTGGGTTTATGGTACCGGCGAAAGTTGCGCGATACTAGAGAGGCTAGCAATGGCGGAAAGGTGAGACTGCGTATAATCCATGGACTCAACATTAGTCATATAGAACTCACATATTGCAAAAATCTATTAGTCATCGAAACAAAGTACTATGCGCATGCTCCTAGGGGGGTAGATTGGTATAAAAAGACCATCGCTCGTCCCCGACCGCCACTCATAAGGAAGACAATCAATAAATAAATCATGCTCCGACTTCATCACATAATGGTTCACCATACGTGCATGCTACGGGACTCACAAACTTTAACACAAGTATTTCTCAAATTCACAACTACTCACTAGCATGACTCTAATATCACCATCTTCATATCTCAAAACAATCATAAGGAATCAAACTTCTCATAGTATTCAATGCACTTTATATGAAAATATTTATTATATCCCTCTTGGATGCCTATCATATTAGGACTAAATTTATAACCAAAGCAAATTACCATGCTGTTCTAAAGACTCTCAAAATAATATAAGTGAAGTACGAGAGTTCATAAATTTCTATAAAATAAAACCACCACCGTTCTCTAAAAAGATATAAGTGAAGCACTAGAGCAATTTTGCCTAGCTCAAAAGATATAAGTGAAGTACATAGAGCATTCTAATAAATCACGATTCATGCGTGTCTCTCCCAAAAGTGTGTACAGCAAGGATGATTGTGGCAAACTAAAAAGCAAAGACTCAAATCATACAAGACGCTCCAAGCAAAACACATATCATGTGGTGAATAAAAATATAGCCTCAAGTAAAGTTACCGATAGACGAAGATGAAAGAGGGGATGACTTCCCGGGGCATCCAAGCTTAGGTTTTTTGACATCCTTGAATATTACCTTGGGGTGCCTTGGGCATCCCCAAGCCTAGGCTCTTGTCACTCCTTATTCATAGTCCATCAAATCCTTACCCAAAACTTGAAAACTTCACAACACAAAACTCCAACAGAAAATCTCGTAAGCTCCGTTAGTATAAGAAAATAAATCACCACTTTTGGTACTTGTGAACTCATTATTTATTTATATTGGTGTAATATCTACTGCATTTCAAATTTTCCATGGTTCATATCCCTCGATACTAGCCATAGATGCATCAAAATAAGCAAACAACACGCGAAAAACAGAATCTGTCAAAAACAGAACAGTCTGTAGCAATCTCGATATTTCGAATACTTATGAAACTCTAAAAATCCTGAGAAAATAGGAAGTCCTAGATAATTTTCCTATTAATCTTCTGCAAAAAGAATCAACTAAAAATCACTCTCCATCTAAAAATAAGAATTGTTTTCGTGAGCGCAAAAGTTTTTGTTTTTCAGCAACATCAAATCAACTATCACCGTAGGCTATCCCATAGGTCTTACTTGGCACAAACACTAATTAAAACACAAAACCACATCTAACCAGAGGCTAGATGAAATATTTATTGCAAAACATGACCTAAAAAGCAAGAACAAAAATAAAATTAGGTTGCCTCCCAACAAGTGCTATTGCATAAAAAACACCAATAGATATGTTGGCGTTCTGGGAACGGGGGTCCCCAGATTTGCCTGCCTGCGGCCCACGGCGTGGCTCTACTAGCAGCCTGGTACGACCCATCTTCATCAGCAAACACTCAAGACCTTGCGATGGGCCAAGCCTCGCGAGGCGGACGACACAAGACCTCCTCAGGGGCAACCTCGCTAGGCTGGCTCGCGAGGAGCGGAGAGATCAAGGCGAGGGGCACCTCGTGAGGTTTCCGTGACGTGGGCCATGACGACCAAGGCCAGGCGGGCTCCAGGCGGGTGCCAGCAGGCGCAGAGTACCAGTCGCCTCTTTGGTGCTAAAGGGGCAGGTGCAGGCGAGGAGTCCCGAGGCATCAGGCAAACGTTTCCATATCAGTGCAACGAGACCAAGACCAGCAGGACGGCAGGACGAAGGTCATCGCGGAGCCCACGACGTCGTCACCACCAGAGCCTTTGGCAGGCGAAGACCACCTTTTGTCAGGATAGCTTGTACTAGCTGTACCCCTTCGAATTGGCCATTGTGGGATCCCTTCCTGCCTAAACATTTGGGAAGAGGACCAGGGCCTCTATAAATAGGACTAGCCACCACCATAGGAGAGAACTCATCTTGGGAGGATTGAGATCATCCCCAACCACACAAGCTCATCGAGGTCGAGAGCGCCTCTCCTCAGGAGGTTGTTCTTCCCTTGTACTTGTTCATCCCGGGCCTACAAGGCAATCCACCACACCACACTGGAGTAGGGTATTACACCACATCAGTGGCCCGAACCAGTATAAACTCTTGTGTCCCTTGTTCCTCGGGTTCGGCGAGCTAGGCTTTGAGATCGTGGCGAGAGTGCGAGCTAGGGGGAGAGAGATCTTCGTGCGCACCCCAGAGTTCGAACCTCAAGGGTTTTGCCGGAACCCGTAATCCGACATTTGGCGCGCCAGGTAGGGGTGCGCTGAAGCTTTTCTTCCGTCGATCCATGCTCCGCTGCTCCACCACGTCCATGGCGGACACACGCCGAGCCCGCGTCGAGCGTCAGGCCGTCCTGGCCGCCCGCGTCGCTCAGATAGCTCCTGTCGGCGGGCCTCCCCGTCGTTCTCCATCACCCGCCTCCAACGCCGCCACCGGCCCGGCGGTGAACGAGCAGCAAGCATCATCGTTGCACCCCTCTGTGCGGCAGGACTGCCGCACCGCCACCCCGTCGCTGACTCCGGTCGGCTCATCGTTCCACGCTCGTCGCGCGCACATGAACGCGTAGGCCGCGCTGCTCATGGCACGCGAGCTCCTGCGCTATCGCCCGGTCGATGACCTCTACGAGGACTGGCTGGACCGCATCGCCGAGCTCATCAGCGCCACTGGGGGCTCCCCCGTACCATCTCTCTCGCCGCCTCGCCCTCCTCCAGCTGCAGGCGACGTAGCTCATGGAGCGCCTCCGCCGCCTCCGCACCAAGACGGCGTCCTGGCACCAAGACGCGCGGCCCCTCGGCGTGACCCGCCGGCGCCCGCGCTTGAAGAAGGAAGCTGCCAAGAAGTTCCCTGACCGTGGGAAGACGCTACTGCACTCCCGGCGCCACCACGTCAAGACCGCGCGCCGCCTGCGCGGCGGCGCGTGGGCGTCAAGATCAAGCTCCGCCCCTGCGACGGGCCCCGGTGGCCACAACAGGCTGTCGTGCCTTCACTCCGGAGCTGCGTAGCGTCGTCTGGCCAGGCAAGTTCAAGCCAGACCTGCCCCCGCGCTACGATGGCACCCCCGACCCTGCGAAGTTCTTGCAGCTCTACGAGCTGAGCATCGAGGCGGCCAACGGCGACGAGAAAGTCATGGCAAACTGGTTTCCCATGGCTCTCAAGGATGGTGCACGCTCGTGGCTTCTGAACTTGCCCCCGGGGTCAATCTCCTCCTGGGGCGAGATGTGCGACCGCTTCGTCGCCAACTTCCAGGGCACTCGCGACCGCCCGCCAGTGACCTACGCTGCATCAAGCAACAGCCAGGAGACCCTGCAGAAGTACATCCAGCGCTTCAACAGCGTCCGCCTCAAGATCCCCAAGGTGACGGACGAGGCCATCATCTCAGCGTTCTCTGATGGCGTCCGCGATGTCAAGATGAAGGAGGAGCTCGCCATCCATGAGGAGCTATGCACGGCTTTGGAGATGTTCAACATGGCGACCAAGTGTGCAAGAGCTGAGGAGGGGCGCCTCTCCCTCCTCGAGCTCCCTGCTGCTGACCCAGAAGAGAAGAAAATAAAGGCCAAGGACGTGAAGCGCAAGGAGTAGCCGTGCTCGCCGCGGAGTCGGACACGAAGCGCGGCCGGGACCACCTCGAGTCATCCAAGAGCAGCCGTCCGTTCCGCGTCTTCCACAACGTACACAGCCACAACACCAACGTTTGCCAAGAGCTCAGGGCCATTCGAGATGGACGCTTCGGTCGACGCCCCGAGAGCAACGACCGGGGCTACGGCCGAGGAGGAGGAGGAGGAAGTGGAGGATGCTGGGACGACCGCGGCCCCCGTCAGGAGTGGCGCGACTGGCCTCGCGAGGACCACTGACAGGACCAGCCTCGTGAGGGCGCCTGGAGGGACCAGCCTCATGAGGACCGTCCTCAGGGCAATCCTGGCCTCCCTCCGTTGCCGCCACCGCCAAGAAGGAACGACAACCACCATCAGGACGAGGGGGCTGGGGGCTTCGAAGAGCCGCGCGCTATCGCCTGCATCTTGGGCGGTGCACAGGCCCCAGCTTCCCAGCGCATCTTCAAGCAGTTTGCTCGTGAGGTGAACGCGGCCCTTCCCAGGCTCGAGACTACGCGCCCGCTCAGGTGGTCCAAATGCGCCATCACCTTCAGCTCGTCGGACCAGCTCAAATGCGCGGCTATTGCCGGCGCCCTCCCGATGCTTTGCTCGCCCGTCATCAGCAATGTCCAAGTCACCAAGACCCTCATCGACGGCGGCGCAGGGCTCAATGTCCTGTCCGTCGAGACATTCGATAGCCTCCAAGTGCCATACGATCAGCTACAGCCTACCAAGCCTTTCTCAGGAGTGACCGACGGCTCCATCACCCCGATAGGGCAGGTCCGCCTCCCTGTCACCTTCGGCCAGCATAACAGCTACCGCACCGAGCTCATCCACTTCGACGTCGCCCACATCCGTCTGTCGTACAACGCCATCCTTGGGTATCCATCATTGGCCAAGTTTATGGCAGTGACCCACCACGGTTACAACGTCCTCAAGATGCGAGGAAGCGGCGGAGTCATCACAGTCCCCTGCGAAGAAAGAGATGCGGTGTGCTCCCTTGAGCGCGCCTTCCAAGCCGCAACCATCGAAGACTCCGACAACAAAGGCACCCTGTGAAGGAAATATGCCCTAGAGGCAATAATAAATTTATTATTTATTTCCTTATTTCATGATAAATGTTTATTATTCATGCTAGAATTGTATTAACCAGAAACTTAATACATGTGTGAATACATAGACAAACATAGTGTCACTATTATGCCTCTACTTTGACTAGCTCATTAATCAAAGATGGTTAAGTTTCCTAGCCATGGACATGTGTTGTCATTTGATTAACGGGATCACATCATTAGAGAATGATGTGATTGACTTGACCCATCCGTTAGCTTAGCACGATGATCATTTAGTTTGTTGCTATTGCTTTCTTCATGACTTATACATGTTCCTATGACTATGAGATTATGCAACTCCCGAATACCGGAGGAACACTTTTTGTGCTATCAAAGGTCACAACGTAACTGGGTGATTATAAAGATGCTCTACAGGTGTCTCCGATGGTGTTTGTGGAGTTGGCATAGATCGAGATTAGGATTTGTCACTCCGATTGTCGGAGAGGTATCTCTGGGCCCTCTCGATAATGCACATCACTATAAGCCTTGCAAGCAATGTGACTAATGAGTTAGTTGCGGGATGATGCATTATGGAACGAGTAAAGAGACTTGCCGGTAACAAGATTGAACTAGTTATTGAGATACCGACGATCGAATCTCGGGCAAGTAACATACCGATGACAAAGGGAACAACGTATGTTATTATGCGGTTTGACCGATAAAGATCTTCGTAGAATATGTAGGAACCAATATGAGCATATAGGTTCAGCTATTGGTTATTGACCAGAGATGAGTCTCGGTCATTACTACATAGTTCTCGAACCCATAGGGTCCGCACGCTTAACGTTCGGTGATGATCGGTATTATGAGTTTATGTGTTTTGATGTACCGAAGGTTGTTCGGAGTCCCGGATGATATCACGGACACGACGAGGAGTCTTGAAATGGTCGAGACATAAAGATTGATATATTGGAAGGTTATATTCGGACACCGGAAAGGTTTCGGGGGTCACCGGATAAATACCGGAGTACCGGGGAGTTACCGGAACCCCCCGGGGGGTCAATGGGCCTTAGTGGAAATAGAGGGCAGCAAGGGAGCTGTGGGGTGCGCCCCCCTAGGCCCAAACCGAATTGGTTTAGGGCTTGGGGGACGGCCCCTGATACGTCCATTTTGCATCATGCTTTTATATCGATATTTATTGCATTATGGGCTGTTATTACACATTATGTCACAATACTTATGCCTATTCTCTCTTATTTTACAAGGTTTACATAAGGAGGGAGAATGCCGGCAGCTGGAATTCTGGGCTGGAAAAGGAGCAAATAATAGAGACCTATTCTGCACAACTCCAAAAGTCCTGAAACTCCACGAAAGTTATTTTTGGAAATAATAAAAAATACTGAGCAGAAGAAATACGTCAGGGGGGCCTCCACCTGTCCACGAGGGTGGGGGGCGCGCCCTACCCCCTGGGCGCGCCCCCTGCCTCGTGGGCCCCTTGTTGGCCCTCCGGTGCCCATCTTCTGCTATATGAAGTCTTTCGTCCGAAGAAAAATCATAAGCAAGCTTTCGGGACGAGACTCCGCCGCCACGAGGCGGAACCTTGGCGGAACCAATCTAGGGCTCCGGCAGAGCTGTTCTACCGGGGACACTTCCCCCGGGGAGGGGGAAATCATCGCCATCGTCATCACCAACGCTCCTCTCATCGGGAGAGGGCAATCTCCATCAACATCTTCACCAGCACCATCTCCCACTACTGGAATCAGCTAATTTGCCATCTGCCAGCTCTTTGCCGTCTGCTAGCTGACGGCAAAGAAGCTCCTTGCCATCAGCTACCCGAAAGCAGACGGCAAAGAAAGGGCTGACGGCAAAGAATCTCTTTGCCATCTGCCAGCTCTTTGCAGACGGCAAAGAATCTTTGCCGTCCGCTGGCAGACGGCAAAGAGTGAGGTGGCCCCCACCCCCCGCTCGTTTGAAAAAATCTTAACGGCCCACCTCTTTGCCGTCCGCTAGCAGACGGCAAAGAGGCAAAAAGGCGGACGACAAATGCTGGCGGACGGCAAAGAGGGCACTTTACTAACGGCAGGTACCCCCCCGCCCGTTACTCACTTCCTC
>NC_057814.1:221195912-221197205 GCF_018294505.1 Triticum aestivum | reverse complement strand
GACCCGACACCCCGACCCCGAGACCCCGACCCCGACACGGCACCCCGAGACTGACACGACACCCCGACCCCCGACACCTCCCGAAAAGGTGTTCTTTGGCCTTCCAGAAGCCGACGGGGTCATATATTTGTGAATTATTAGTTAGGTCATATATCTTTCGATTTTGTTATGAAAAACATCATATATAATTGTGTTGATCAGGTAGTTTTAAATGTGCAGTTGTTTCATCGCTGCGAGGTTTGGTGTTCGACGACCTCGCCGTGCGTTTGACGAGCTCTGCCCCTTCGTTCGTGGGTGAGCACAAATGACATGTCCTCCTCCCCCATTAATTATTTTATCTATTCCGATGAAACTTGATAGCTAGATATATATGTGTCTTGAATCATCAGTATGCGTAACCAATATGTGTCTCCCGTTCGAAAGCGTCATAGTTATAAATATGCATGCATTTGCATATTGATAACCTTGATTCTTTCGAATTGTCCAACGCTATCCATGGACAGCCCGAGTATGTTTAGATTGGGTTCGTTTTCCCATATGCTTTGCTCCGGATCCGACGCATAAATTTCGTCGGTGCCTCCCCTGTTGTTCTCCGGGTACACATCCTCTCTGTTTATTGCAGAGACGTGTATCAGGAGAACAGCGGGGAGGTGCTGCCGAAATTTTGCGTAGGATCCGGGGCATAGCATGGGAAAATGAACCCAATCTAAACATACTCGGGTGGGATTAGGACCTATCATTACCTATTAGAGTGTAGGTTGCATGGACATAATAAAATTGACAAAGTAGATCAACTGATGAATACATACATGGTGAATTATATATATATATATATTTGTTGTGTGTCTAGTAGCTCTGAAAGTCAAGATGAGTGATCGTGCGTGGATGTACACCGGTCACACTGGTCAGAACAAATGGAGCACTGAATGGTTCACAAAAACCAAGGGGTTTGTGCGAGCCGCATTTGAAAATGGCCAGAGGAAAACCTGGTGCCCCTGTTTACGGTGCGGCAATTGGGAAAAGAGGACAGAGGCTGAAATGGGCAAACACCTGCAGAAGAGTGGTTTTACGCCCGATTATACGGTGTGGACATTTCATGGTGAGTCTGCCCAACGTGACCGAGCTGAGGTGGATCGTCGTCGCACCGACGAGCATGGTACCGGGATGGAAAACATGGTGCAAGACTTTGATGATGCTCGGGATTCGGAGGAGGAGATGGAGGAATCTGCAAAGGCCTTCAATGAAATGTTGGAGTCTTCAAAACGTCCGCTCCATGAGCACACTGAGCTTTGT
>NC_057814.1:221189715-221195902 GCF_018294505.1 Triticum aestivum | reverse complement strand
GACACGACACCCCGACCCCCGACACCTCCCGAAAAGGTGTTCTTTGGCCTTCCAGAAGCCGACGGGGTCATATATTTGTGAATTATTAGTTAGGTCATATATCTTTCGATTTTGTTATGAAAAACATCATATATAATTGTGTTGATCAGGTAGTTTTAAATGTGCAGTTGTTTCATCGCTGCGAGGTTTGGTGTTCGACGACCTCGCCGTGCGTTTGACGAGCTCTGCCCCTTCGTTCGTGGGTGAGCACAAATGACATGTCCTCCTCCCCCATTAATTATTTGATCTATTCCGATGAAACTTGATAGCTAGATATATATGTGTCTTGAATCATCAGTATGCGTAACCAATATGTGTCTCCCGTTCGAAAGCGTCATAGTTATAAATATGCATGCATTTGCATATTTATAACCTTGATTCTTTCGAATTGTCCAACGCTATCCATGGACAGCCCGAGTATGTTTACATTGGGTTCGTTTTCCCATATGCTTTGCTCCGGATCCGACGCATAAATTTCGTCAGTGCCTCCCCTGTTGTTCTCCGGGTACACATCCTCTCTGTTTATTGCAGAGACGTGTATCAGGAGAACAGCGGGGAGGTGCTGCCGAAATTTTGCGTAGGATCCGGGGCATAGCATGGGAAAATGAACCCAATATAAACATAATCGGGTGGGATTAGGACCTATCATTACCTATTAGAGTGTAGGTTGCATGGACGTAATAAAATTGACAAAGTAGATCAACTGATGAATACATACATGGTGAATTATATATATATATATTTGTTGTGTGTCTAGTAGCTCTGAAAGTCAAGATGAGTGATCGTGCGTGGATGTACACCGGTCACACTGGTCAGAACAAATGGAGCACTGAATGGTTCACAAAAACCAAGGGGTTTGTGCGAGCCGCATTTGCAAATGGCCAGAGGAAAACCTGGTGCCCCTGTTTACGGTGCGGCAATTGGGAAAAGAGGACAGAGGCTGAAATGGGCAAACACCTGCAGAAGAGTGGTTTTACGCCCGATTATACGGTGTGGACATTTCATGGTGAGTCTGCCCAACGTGACCGAGCTGAGGTGGATCGTCGTCGCACCGACGAGCATGGTACCGGGATGGAAAACATGGTGCAAGACTTTGATGATGCTCGGGATTCGGACGAGGAGATGGAGGAATCTGCAAAGGCCTTCAATGAAATGTTGGAGTCTTCAAAACGTCCGCTCCATGAGCACACTGAGCTTTGTCAGTTGGATGCCATCTCACAAGTAATGGCTCTGAAGGCTCAGTTCAACTTGGGCAGAGAATGCTATGATGCAATGATGACACTATTTTTTAATGTTGTACTTGATGATGATACACTTAAGTGATACACATATTATTATTCATGTCGGTCTTTTTTTTATGCTGTACTAATTTCGTTTACTGTTTGTCATGGCAGGTGTTGAAAGATGGTGGGCGCTGGTCGGGAGCGCGCCAAGGCCCCTTCTTCGTCGGCGCGTGGTCTGAGGTCTTCGATTCCAGACGTACCTCTCTGCCGAGCGTTGCTGGACAGTATGTCCACACCGCCGGGCCCTTCTTCGTCGACCGCGGTGCCCAGCAGGGGACGAGGTAGGAAGAGAGGAGGTGGGGCACGTGGTCGCGGGAGAGGAGGTAGGGTGACTGCTACGGCGCCTTCCTCGCCGCCACCCCCAGCTGTTTCACCCGAGCACGTGACTGCTAGGGTGGACTCGTCCGAGGAGGAGGCTACACGGACTCCGGTCCACGAGCCTCCGGTCCACGGGTCTTGGGCCCACGAGAGTTCGGCCCACGAGACCCCGGAGGAGCACACGTCCGGATGGGGTACCTGGCCGGATCAGCCCGAGGAGCCGAGTGGCCATGCTGATGATGGCGGGGAGCCGACTGATCTTGAGGAGGAGGGTGGCACCGTCTACCAGCGTGGTGCTACACGGCTCCCGTCCGTGCCGGCGACCCGCGAGCAGAGGTGGTTGATCTTCCCTGATGGGGAGAGGTACGTAAGTGCATTTAATATTTTTGTACCTTCTGCATTCACGTTTCTTCAAATAACTAATGCGTTGGCCTTGTCATGCTGCAGGGGTTGGGACCACCATCATAGTGTCCGCCGGCCCAACTCTGTCCTTGGAGTTCTTTGCCGGCAAAACTTCCCGGGGTTTGTCACGTTGCCTGGTGAGGGTCGGCTTCCAGAGCTTGGGTTGAGCTGGGAGCACTACGTGGCTGCCCCGGCCCCGCTGGATGTCATTATCGACGGTGTCGTGTGCGACACGAGGGCAGACATGGTGATCAGGACGTTCTGGGTAATTTCTCCTTTACACATTTCAAAATCTTCAACTAGCTAGTTATTAATTGTACTAATCAATATTGTCTCATTTGATTGCAGACATTCTACAGGTGTGAGGAGGGATACGAGGAGGACATCGCAAATGTTATCCAGAACGTCTGCAAGCGCCTACTCCAGAACTTACGGCACGAGGCTCGGGTGCAGGCTGTTCGAGACTACTACGCCTTGCGTGGTATCAAGAAGACCAAGCCGGCGTGCCGCGATAAGTTCCTGAGTAAGGAGCAGTACATTGTGTGCGCTTCCATCAATGATTACAAATGGTCATGTGAGTGGTGTTGCAGGCTGCTATACAGACTGAGAGAGATAGAACGGAGAAACTTCTGGCGGAGGCGGCGGAGAGGCAGCGGGAGATGGAGGAGAGGACGAGAAAGATGATGGAGGAGGAGAGGGCACGGAATGACATGCAGGCAAGGGCCATGTACGAGCTCCTTGTGGTAAGTTTCTTCTGCAGATTACTTGCTAGTCTTAACATTTGAGTCTCATTACTAACTAGTATGACTCTGTTCTGAAAACCAAATGTGCAGTCTGTGTGCGAGAAGTCCGGTCAGCCTGCTCCGCCGATGCCAGTGATTGCTCCTGGGAGCACGGTGAGTTTAGTTTGAATGGACATTACTTGGTAGTCTTAACATTTGAGTGTCGTAATGCTAACGAGACATTGGAAATGATCTTTGGTGCAGCTTAACTCCAGAAACGCATCGCACGATCCTTCTCCAGGTAGCGGCACTAGCCACCCCGCTCCTACACCTCCCTGATCACGGTAAGTTTCTCTAGTGTTTTGCTTAACAAATGCATAAAGACCTAGACTTAGCTTTATTTCCTCCAATATGCTTACCATAATGACCTAGAGTTAGCTTATTTTCCTCCAAAATTACCCATTTTACCTAGGTTAGCTTATAAATGATGCAGTTCATCCAAGTTAGCTCAAAAATGACCCATTTTACCTACATTAGCTCCTAAATGATCCATTTTACCTACGTTAGCTTTAAAATGGCCCATTTCACCTAGGTTAACTCCAAAATGACCCATCTTACCTAGGTTATCTCATAAACGATCCATTTCAACTAATTTAGCTCATAAACGATCCATTTGACCTAAGTGAGCTAAAAACGATCCATTTCACCTAAATTAGCTCTTAAATGATCCATTTCACCTAAGTTAGCTCAAAAAGATCCATTTCAACTAAATTAGCTCATAAATGATCCATTTCACCTAAGTTAGCTCAAAAACGATCCATTTCAACTAAATTAGCTCAAAAATGATCCATTTCAACAAAGTTAGCTAAAAAACGATCCATTTCAACTAAGTTAGCTCAAAAACGATCCATTTGACCTAAGTGAGCTAAAAAAGATCCATTTCACCTTAGTTACCTCAAAAACGATCCATTTCACCTAAGTGAGCTAAAAACGATCCATTTCTAACTTTCTTATTTTGCCATTTTGCAGATGTCATTATGTGCTGGATGGAGTGCTTGTTCTACTCTTCTTGTTCTTGTCTTCTCATTCTTGTCTTCTCATTCTTGTCTTCTCATTCTAGTCACCTTAGCTATGGAGTGCTTGTTTATGTATGGATGGAACTTGTTTATGTATGAAATGATGGATGGAACTTGTTTATGTATGAAATGATGGATGGAACTTGCTTATGTAATATGTACGGATGGAACTTGC
Source organism: Triticum aestivum (assembly GCF_018294505.1). NCBI lineage: Eukaryota > Viridiplantae > Streptophyta > Magnoliopsida > Poales > Poaceae > Triticum > Triticum aestivum. Next base: position 221,191,887 of record NC_057814.1, on the reverse strand, counting down.
TTATGGACTTGCTTATGAATGCCTGTGAAATACATGAACTTGCTTATGGACTTGCTTATGAATGCCTGTGAAATATATCTATATGTCATATATATTTTCTGTGCAAATTGTGGGATTTAATAAAAAACAGCAAAAAAACCCAATATGCAGGCTCTTTGCCGTCTGCCACAGACGGCAACGGCCTCTTTGCCGTCTGCCGCGGACGGCAAAGAAGCCATGTGGCAGCCAACTGTGCTTCCTGGGAGCTGACCCATTTGGTCAGTTTGCCTACAGTGGCAGACGGCAAAGAACCTGCACTTTGCCATCAGTGGCAGACGGCAAAGAACCTGCACTTTGCCATCAGTGGCAGACGGCAAAGAACCTGCCATCTAGTGACGTGTAGATGACATCATACGGCGGACGGCAAAGACCAGAGAAATTTTGCCGTCAGCGGCGGACGGCAAAGGTCTGCCGTTAGCCACTTAACGGACTGACAGCGCAATTATTGCCGTCTGCCCTCTTTGCCGTCCGCCGCAGACGGCAAAGAGCCTTTGCCGTCCGCCGCCAGGAAGCAGACGGCAAAGCAGCTGTTTACTGTAGCCTTCTTTGCCGGAGCCTTTTGCTGTCCGCGGCTGACGGCAAAGGTCTTTGCCGTCCGCCTTTCGAGCCTTTGCCGTCCGCCGTGGCAGACGGCAAAGTAGCTGTTTCCTGTAGTGTCCTCTCAAACCCTAGTTCATCTCTTGTATCCAATTCTTGTCTCTAAGTCTGGGATTGGTACCTGTAGGTTGCTAGTAGTGTTGATTACTCCTTGTAGTTGATGCTAGTTGGTTTATTTGGTGGAAGATCATATGTTTAGATCCTATATGCATATTAATATCCCTCTGATTATGAACATGAATATGCTTTGTGAGTAGTTACGTTTGTTCCTGAGGACATGGGAGAGGTCTTGCTATTAGTAGTCATGTGAATTTGGTATTCGTTCGATATTTTGATGAGATGTATGTTGTCTATCCTCTAGTGGTGTTATGTGAATGTCGACTACATAACACTTCACCATTATTTGGGCCTAGAGGAAGGCATTGGGAAGTAATAAGTAGATAATGGGTTGCTAGAGTGACAGAAGCTTAAACCCTAGTTTATGCGTTGCTTCGTAAGGGGCTGATTTGGATCCATATGTTTCATGCTATGGTTAGATTTACCTTAATACTTTTGTTGTAGTTGCGGATGCGTGCAATAGAGGTTAATCATAAGTAGGATGCTTGTCCAAGTAAGGGCAGCACCCAAGCACCGGTCCACCCACATATCAAATTATCAAAGTACCGAACGCGAATCATATGAACGTGATGAAAACTAGCTTGACGATAATTCCCATGTGTCCTCGGGAGCGCTTTTCTCTATATAAGAGTTTGTCCAGGCTTGTCCTTTGCTACAAAAAGGATTGGGCCACCTTGCTGCACTTTATTTACTTTTGTTACTTGTTGCTCGTTACAAATTATCCTATCACAAAACTATCTGTTACCTATAATTTCAGTGCTTGCAGAGAATACCTTGCTGAAAACCGCTTATAATTTCCTTCTGCTCCTCGTTGGGTTCGACACTCTTACTTATCGAAAGGACTACGATAGATCCCCTATACTTGTGGGTCATCAAGACTCTTTTCTGGCGCCGTTGCCGGGGAGTGAAGCGCCTTTGGTAGGTGGAATTTGGTAAGGAAAAATTTATAGTGTGCTGAAATTTACTGTCACTTGTTATATGGAAAGTAATCCTCTGAGGGTCTTGTTCGGGGTATCTTCACCCCGACCAGTAGAGCCAAGAGTTGCTCCTCAACCTACTGAACCTACTGAAAATGAAAATGTCTGCTTTGAAATTCCTTCGGGTATGTTAGAAAAACTGCTAGCTAATCCTTTTGCAGGAGATGGAACAATGCATCCCGATGAGCACCTAATCTATGTGGATGAAGTTTGTGGATTATTTAAGCTTGCAGGTATACCCGATGATGTTATTAAGAAGAAGGTCTTCCCTTTATCTTTGAAGGGAGATGCATTGACATGGTATAGGCTATGTGATGATACGGGGTCATGGAACTACAAACGATTGAAATTGGAATTTCATCAGAAGTTTTATCCTATGCATCTTGTTCATCGTGATCGCAATTATATATATAATTTTTGGCCTCGCGAAGGAGAAAGCATC
>NC_057814.1:221176585-221189338 GCF_018294505.1 Triticum aestivum | reverse complement strand
CCCAATCATGAGCTCCCAAGAGAAATAATTATTCAAAGTTTTTATGCTCGGCTTTCTGATAACAATCGCACCATGCTCAATACTTCTTGTGCTGGCTCTTTTATGATGAAGACTATTGAATTCAAATGGGATTTATTGGAAAGAATTAAACGCAACTCTGAAGATTGGGATGTCGACGAAGGTAAGGAGTCAGGTATGACACCTAAGTTTGATTGTGTTAAATCTTTTATGGATACCGATGTTTTCCGTAAATTTAGCACTAAATATGGACTTGACTCTGAGATAGTAGCTTCCTTTTGTGAATCTTTTGCTGCTCACGTTGATCTCCCCAAGGAGAAGTGGTTTAAATATCATCCTCCCATAGAAGTAAAAGTAGCTGCACCTATTAAAGTTGAAGACAAGACTATCACTTATAATGATCCTATTGTTCCTACTACTTATGTTGAGAAACCACCTTTCCCTGTTAGAATAAAGGATCATGCTAAAGCTTCAACTGTGGCTCGTAAAAGCAATATTAGAACCTATAAACCTCCTGAGCAAGTTAAAGTTGAACCTAATATTGCTATAGTTAAAGATCTCTTGTCTGATAATATTGATGGGCATGTTATTCATTTCCGTGATGAAACTGCTAGAATTGCTAAACCTTGTGCTAAAGATAAACATAGACCTATGGTAGGCATGCCTGTTATTTTTGTTAAAATAGGAGATCATTGTTATCATGGCTTATGTGACATGGGTGCTAGTGCTAGTGCTATACCTATTGACTTATACAAAGAAATTATGCATGATATTGCACCTACTGAGTTAGAAGAAATTGATGTCACAATTAAAATTGCCAATAGGGATACTATTTCACCCATGGGAATTGTTTGAGATGTTGAAGTCTTGTGTGGGAAAACTAAATATCCTGCTGATTTTCTTGTACTTGGTTCCCCACAAGATAGCTTTTTGTCCCATTATTTTTGGTAGACCCTTCTTGAACACTGTTAATGCTAAGATAGACTGCGAAAAGGATGTTGTTACTATTGGTTTGGGTGATATGTCTCATGAGTTTAATTTCTCTAAATTTAGTAGACAACACCGTGAAGAGGAATTGCCTAGTAAGGATGAAATAATTGGTCTTGCTTCTATTGCCGTACCTCCTAGTGATCCTTTAGAACAATATTTGCTAGACCATGAAAATGATATGTTTATGAATGAAAGAAGGGAAATAGATGAAGTATTCTTTAAACAGGAACCTATCCTGAAACACAATTTGCCTGTTGAAATCCTAGGGGATCCTCCTCCACCTAAGGGTGATCCCGTGTTTGAGCTTAAACCATTGCCTGATACTCTTAAATATGCTTATCTTGATGAAAAGAAGATGTATCCTGTTATTATTAGTGCTAACCTTTCAGAGCATGAAGAAGAGAGATTATTGATAACTCTGAAGAAGCACCGTGCTGCTATTGGATATACTCTTGATGATCTTAAGGGCATTAGTCCCACTCTATGCCAACACAAAATAAATTTGGAGAAAGATGTCAAACCAGTTCGTGATCACCAACGACGGCTGAATCCTAAGATGAAAGAAGTGGTAAGAAAGGAAATACTAAAGCTCCTTGAGGCAGGTATAATTTATCCCGTTGCTGATAGCCAGTGGGTAAGTCCTGTCCATTGTGTCTCTAAGAAGGGAGGTATTATTGTTGTTCCTAATGATAAAGATGAATTGACCCCGCAAAGAATTATTACAGGTTATAGGATGGTAATTGATTTCCGCAAATTAAATAAGGCTACTAAAAAGGATCATTACGCCTTACCTTTTATCGATCAAATGCTAGAAAGATTATCCAAACATACACATTTTTGCTTTCTAGATGGTTATTCTGGTTTCTCTCAAATACATGTGTCAGCTGATGATCAATCAAAGACACTTTTACTTGCCCTTTCGGTACTTTTGCTTATAGACGTATGCCTTTTGGTTTATGTAATGCACCTGCTACCTTTCAAAGATGCATGATGGCTATATTCTCTGACTTTTGTGAAAAGATTTGTGAGGTTTTCATGTACGATTTCTCCGACTATGGATCCTCTTTTGATTATTGCTTGAGCAACCTTGATCGAGTTTTGCAGAGATGTGAAGAAACTAACCTTGTCTTGAATTGGGAAAAGTGCCACTTTATAGTTAATGAAGGTATTGTCTTGGGGCATAAAGTTTCTGAAAGAGGCATTGAAGTTGATAAAGCCAAGGTTGATGCTATTGAAAAGATGCCATGTCCCAAGGACATCAAAGGTGTAAGAAGTTTCCTTGGTCACGCCGGCTTTTACAGGATGTTCATTAAGGACTTCTCAAAAATCTCTCGGCCTCTGACTAATTTATTACAAAAAGATATACCATTTGTCTTTGATGATGATTGTGTAGAAGCATTTGAAATACTTAAGAAAGCATTGATCTCTGCACCTATTGTTCAGCCACCTGATTGGAATTTACCCTTTGAAATTATGTGTGATGCTAGTGATTATGCTGTAGGCGCTGTTCTAGGGCAAAGAGTTGATAAGAAATTAAATGTTATTCAATATGCTAGTAAAACTCTAGACAATGCTCAAAGAAATTATGCTACTACTGAAAAAGAATTCTTAGCAGTTGTATTTGCTTGTGATAAGTTCAGACCTTTTATTGTTGATTCTAAAGTAACTATTCACATAGATCATGCTGCTATTAAATATCTTATGGAAAAGAAAGATGCTAAACCTAGACTTATTAGATGGGTTCTCTTGCTACAAGAATTTGATTTGCACATTATTGATAGAAAGGGAGCTGAGAACCCCGTTGCAGACAACTTGTCTAGGTTAGAAAATGTTCTTGATGACCCACTACCTATTGATGATAGCTTTCCTGATGAACAATTAAATGTCATAAATGCCTCTCGTACTACTAAATTTATACCACCTAGTTTCACATACCAGCAAAAGAAAAAGTTCTTCTATGATTTGAGACATTACTTCTGGGATGACCCACATCTTTATAAAGAAGGGGCAGATGGTGTTATTAGACGTTGTGTACCTGAGCATGAACAGGAACAGATCCTATGTAAGTGTCACTCTGAGGCTTATGGAGGACACCACGCTGGAGACAGAACTGCACATAAGGTATTGCAATCCGGTTTTTATTGGCCTACTCTCTTCAAGGATGCCCGTAAGTTTGTTTTATATTGTGATGAATGCCAAAGAATTGGTAATATTAGTAGACGTCAAGAAATGCCTATGAATTATTCACTTGTTATTGAACCATTTGATGTTTGGGGCTTCAATTATATGGGACATTTCCTGCCTCTAATGGATACACACATATTTTAGTTGCGGTTGATTACATTACTAAGTGGGTAGAAGCTATTCCAACTAGTAGTGCTGATCATAACACATCTATTAAAATGCTTAAAGAAGTTATTTTTCCGAGGTTTGGAGTCCCTAGATATTTAATGACCGATGGTGGTTCACATTTCATTCATGGTGCTTTCTGAAAAATGCTTGCTAAATATGATGTTAATCATAGAATTGCATCTCCTTATCACCCACAGTCTAGTGGTCAAGTAGAATTGAGCAACAGAGAGCTCAAATTAATTTTGCAAAAGACAGTTAAAAGATCTAGAAAGAATTGGTCCAAGAAACTGGATGATGCATTATGGGCCTATAGAACTGCATATAAAAATCCTATGGGTATGTCTCCGTATAAAATGGTTTATGGAAAAGCATGTCACTTACCTCTCGAACTAGAGCATAAGGCTTATTGGGCTATTAAGGAACTCAATTATGATTTCAAACTTGCCGGTGAGAAGAGGTTATTTGACATTAGCTCACTTGATGAATGGAGAACCCAAGCCTATGAGAATGCCAAGTTGTTTAAAGAAAAGGTTAAAAGATGGCATGACAAAAGAATACAAAAGTGTGAATTTAATGTAGGTGATTATGTATTGCTATACAACTCTCGTTTAAGATTTTTTGCAGGAAAACTTCTCTCTAAATGGGAAGGCCCTTACGTTATCGACGAGGTCTATCGTTCCGGTGCCATAAAAATCAACAACTTCAAAGGCACAAATCCGAAGGTGGTGAACGGTCAAAGAATTAAACATTATATCTCAGGTAATCCCATACATGTTGAAACCAATGTTATTGAAACCGTAACCCCGGAGGAATACATAAGGGACACTTTCCGGAACGTTTCAGACTCCGAAAAGGAATAGGTATGTGGTACGGTAAGTAAACCGACTCCAAAACAGTTCTAAATGCAATTTTCTCCGTTTTGGAATATTTAGAAAAATAAAAAAAATAAGAAGCAGTCCGGGAAGGACACGAGGGTGGAGGGTGCGCCCTACCCTACTGGGCGCGCCCCCTACCTCGTGGGCACCTCGTTGAGGCAGTCCTGGATTAGGGGGTCCTCGGACAGCCGGACTATATCCTTTGGCCGGATTGTTGGACTATGAAGATACAAGGTTGAAGACTTTGTCCCGTGTCCGGATGGGACTCTCCTTGGCGTGGAAGGCAAGCTTGGCAATACGGATATGTAGATCTCCACCCTTGTAACCGACTCTGTGTAACCCTAGCCCCCTCCGGTGTCTATATAAACCGGAGGGTTTAGTCCGTAGGACAAAAACAATCATACCATAGGCTAGCTTCTAGGGTTTAGCCTCTACGATCTCGTGGTAGATCAACTCTTGTAATACTCATATCATCAAGATCAATCAAGCAGGAAGTAGGGTATTACCTCCATCGAGAGGGCCTGAACCTCGGTAAACATCGTGTCCCCCGCCTCCTATTACCATCCGCCTTAGACGCACAGTTCGGGACCCCCTACCCGAGATCCGCCGGTTTTGACACCGACATTGGTGCTTTCATTGAGAGTTCCACTATGCCGTCACCATAAGGCTTGATGGCTCCTTCGATCATCGGCAACGATGCGATCCAGGGTGAGGTTTTCCTCCCCGGACAGATCTTCGTATTCTACGGCTTCGCACTGCGGGCCAACTCGCTTGGCCATCTGGAGCAGATCGAGAGCTATGCCCCTAGCCATTAGGTCAGGTTTGGAAACTTGAACTATACTGCCGACATCCACGGGGACTTGATCTTCGACGGATTCGAGCACATGTCAGGTGCGCCGCACAGTCACGACGGGCATGACTTAGCTCTGCCGTCGAACAGTGTTCGGGATATCACACCTGCAACTACTCCGGCCCTCAATCCGGAGCGGATTGCGCCGTCCGAGGATGGGTGGATGGACCCCGCCACAAAGGCCGCACACTCAGCGGCGATAGAGCCGAATGCTGACTTCACTTCCTATGAGACCCGTGTTGCCGGACACCTGGATTCGTCCCCGGCCACGGGCTCTAAGCCGCCTGCGTCTGTGCCTATCGAATCCGATTGGGCACCGATTATGGAGTTTTCCTCCGCGGATATCTTTCAGCACTCACCACTGGGCGACGTGCTAAACTCATTGAGGTCTCTCTCCTTGTCAGGAGACCCTTGGCCGAACTATGTCCGGCTAGAATGGGATGCGGACGACGAAGAAATTCGCTCCCCACCCACAACCCACTTAGTAGCCACTGTCGACGATTTAACCGACATGCTCGATTTCGGCTCCGAAGACATCGACGGTATGGACGACGATGCAGGAGACGAACAGGAACCACCGCTCACAGGGCGCTGGACCGCCACCTCATCATATGATATATACATGGTGGACACCCCCAAAGAAGGCGATGGCGATAAGACAACGGAGGATAATCCCTCCAAGAAGCAATCCAAGCACCGACGTCAGCGGCGCCGCTCTAAGTCCATAGCAAAAACAGCGATACCGGCACAAGAGACAATAACGCTCCGGATAGTGCCGAAGACGACGACAATCCCCTCCAGCCAGACCTCGAGCGGGAGGACGAACAAGCTAGCCCTCCGGAATAGGCAGTAGACGGAGAATCAGAGGATGACAATTACATGCCTCTCTCCGAAGACGAGGTGAGCCTCGGCGACGAAGAATTTATCGTGCCTGAGGATCCCGTCGAGCAGGAGCGCTTCAAGCGCCGGCTTATAGCCACAACAAACAGCCTGAAGAAAAAGCAACAACAGCTTTGAGCTGATCAAGATCTGCTAGCGGATAGATGGACTGAAGTCCTGGCGGCCGAGGAATACGAACTCGAGCGCCCAACCAAGAGTTACCCAAAGCGCAGGTTGCTACCCCAACTCGAGGAGGAAGCATTGAAACCTGCATCACCAGCATATGATGCGGCTGATCGGCCACCTCGTGGCCGAGACAGAGGGGCATATCAGCCCAAAGTCCAGCCCGCACCCCGCCGCCATTCAAACAAAAATACCAAGGCCCGGGGCAACACGCGGGACTTGCGAGACGTATTGGAAAACAAAGCGGGACATGCAAGATCGATCTACGGATCATGGGGGCGCGCCCCAACGCGGGACGATGACCGCCACGCCGGATATACTAAAAGCAAATCCGGCCGGGCCGAATATAGCAGACAAGACTCGTATGAACTGCGTCGTGATATAGCCCGGCACAGAGGCACCGCACACCCCCTATGCTTCACTGATGAAGTAATGGATCACGAATTCCTAGAGGGTTTTAAACCCGTAAACATTGAATCATATGATGGTACAACAGACCCCGCGGTATGGATCCAGGATTTCCTCCTCCACATCCACATGGCTCGCGGTGATGATCTACATGCCATCAAGTGCCTCCCACTAAAACTCAAAGGACCAGCTCGGCATTGGCTGAATAGCTTGCCAGCAAACTCCATTGGCAGTTGGGAGGATTTGGAAGATGCATTCCTTGACAGCTTCCAGGGCACTTATGTGCGACCACCGGATGCTGATGACTTGAGCCATATAACTCAGCAGCCAGGGGAATCGGCCAGGAAATTCTGGACCCGGTTCCTAACTAAGAAGAACCAAATTGTCGACTGTCCAGATGCAGAGGCCTCAGCGGCATTTAAGCATAACATCCGTGACGAGTGGCTCGCCCGGTGTCGTGGTTCTAAGTCTGACACTAGAATGGGGGGTAGGGATGTAAAGGAAAGGTCCTAGCTATGGAGAAGCTGTACGCACGCGTTTTACGAGTTCAGGCCCTTCTCGAAGGAAGTAACAACCCTACGTCTCGGAGCCCGGAGGCGGTCGACTGGATTATATGCGTGTGTGTTACAGGGGGTGCGAACCCTTGTGCTAGTGGAGGGGGGTGGCTTATATAGAGTGCGCCAGGACCCCAGCCAGCCCACGTTACAAGGAGTTCAATGTTCATAAAGTAGGAGCGTTACAGGTAACGTATGTAGTAAAGTAATATAAATGACTATTAAGTCTAAGAGTAAATGCCCGACCGTTGCTGCGCGGAGTGGCTTTAGGTCTTTTGCACGTCGAGTGGTTTAGTGGTCGAGTGATATAAACAAAGGGGGGTCTCCGAGTGAATGGTAGGCCGAGTGGATTGCACTCGACACCTTTGTTGGGTCCCCTCTATTTACTCCTGAACCTCTTTGCTTCTAGGACAAGGACCTTAGGTAGGAGGTATAGGTCAGGCCTATTACCCTACCCCAGGTCTATGTCCTCATCATTAGCCCCCGAATGGATTGAGGTCCGAGTGAAAAGAAGGTTGAAGTTGACCTTGCTCTTGGCTCTTGCTTTCATCTCCGAATGGATGCCAGTTGTTGGAACTTCGGCTTCGTTTCAGTCGCCTTGATTGATTCAGAAATGACCGACTGGTTTTATAACGTCATCCGTCGAGTGTTATCTCTGACATGGGATCTTTGGCGTGATCGGTTGTAGAGGATCCCGGATTTCGCGGGATTCGAAATTTTGGTGGAAGCGCGCCAGGCGGAGCGCGCCGTGGAAAGCGGAGTAGATAAGTCGGGCGTTTCAATTTCTGCGCCACCTTTTTCGCCACGTATCCCGTGTGCGACTGTTAAGGGATTTGACAGGATCGCCCGGACCCACGTGTCAGCCACTCGGAAGTAGGCCCTTAAAAACGGCGAGGCCGAGGCGTCCGCACTATGTGTGCCCATTCTCCTTCTTCTTCCTCTTGCTCCTTTACCTTGCTCGGCTTCCCCACCCTCGCCGCCGCCGCTCCGCCGCCATGGGGAAGGAAAAAACGGCAGCGCTGGAACGCGCGAAGAAGGCGACGGGGGCGGCGAAAAGCAAGAAGACGAATCGGGGATCTTCATCGCGCTCGGGGCTGCCGTCGGGTTGGATCCAGGGAGATTGGATCCGATCCTCACTTCAGCAGGAAGACTTGGATGATATGGCCGAGCTAGGGCTGATCGTCCATGAGTCTGCACGGCTGCCGGAGGGGGAAACGGAGCCACATCCGCGACCGGGTGAGTGTGTTCTGATCGCCACTCGTGTCGACCGCGGCTTCTCGCTTCCTCCACACCCCTTCTTTCGAGGTTTCTTGAATTTCTTCGGGGCTCAACTCCACCATTTCACTCCCAACACCATCACATATCTTGCTGCATTCGTGTCCATGTGCGAGAATTTCCTGGGATGTCGACCGCACTGGGGTCTTGAGCACATTTTTACTATCTGCTCCCAAACAGTGAAGAAAGCAAACTCGAACGAAGAGAAAACCCATGTCATCTAGATGTGTGGGGGTCTGGGTATTCAGAAGAGGAAGAGGAGTTCCTTCCCTTCGATGACTCTTCCTGAGTCGGTCAGGGGCTAGCAGTCGGCCTGGTTCTATTGCCAGGATATCGCGACCCCAGGCCACTCGACTGGACTTCCCCCTTTCTCTTTTGATCGTGTTCAGACTCCATCTTCGTTGAAAGTAACCGCCGCAGAGAAGGCGGAGACGGGCATGTTGGTCGAGAGGGTAGTTCAACTGATAACCCAAGGTGTCACCGGCATAGATCTGCTGGAGGTCTTCCTCAGTCGGCGCATTCAACCACTCCAAGCTCGTGACCACTCCATGTGGATGTACTCTGGGGCTGGTGATACCGCTCGGGTTCATCCGGAGGAGGTGATGGCCAAAACAGTGGCCGAGTGGCTGAGCGGCATCACCGGGAACAAGGACAACCCCAGGGGCGCCAGGAGAGTCAAAGCTTTCAGCGACAGCAACCAGCCAGACAAGGTTTGGCCATTACAACTGATTGAATTTGGATGTGTTTTCCGACTGTTTGTTGATCCGACTGATTTCCACTCGGCTCCCTGTTTTGTAGATTTATACAGAGATGTACTCAATGCCCAATGGCGAACAAGCTCTGGAGCAGTACCATGAAGGCGAGGACAGCGCGGAGGAGAGCGGCGAGTGGGAGTCTCCAGCCGACGATGATGAAGATCAGAGTGAAGAGTCGGACGACGAGGAGGTAGCCGACTCACCACCTCGTTCTGAACGTCGATCCAAGCAGCACCATGATCCCGCGGGCAGGCGCGACAAGGCTGTGGCCTCGAGCGCTCCATCTCAAAAGCGCGCTCGGTCTTCGACTCTAGAATTGGCTGAGAAGGTCACCAAGCAGCCCAAGATCAATCCTTTGAAGGCTCGGAAGACCTTGCCTAGAATCAAGATGTTCGTTCCTATTGCTTCTAGGTAAATGTTCTCCCCGTATTTTCTTGTTCTGACCGATTCTCTTGTACTGACCGAGTGGATGATGAACCTTCACAGCCCGGCCTCGGCCGCGACTGATATGGATATCGACAAGACCTCAGACAATGAGGAAACCGACGACGCAGCTACCTCCAAAGCCAGTAAGTCTGCCCGACTCGAGTTTATTTGGACGACTGGATTGTTTGTCAGCTATCTCCTTGACTTTCTCTGTTTGTTGCAGCGCCCCGGGACGTTGTTGTGCTCCTAGACGATGAAGAAGAAGTACCGCTGAGGGGAAGGAGGAGGAGGGACAAGGAACTGAGCGGGAAAGCGCCTGAGGCCCAGGTTCCTCAGTCGACTGAGATGCCTAGGACGGCAGTCGAGCGATCGTCAGATCCGGCACGTACCAACGTCACTTTCGCTATCCCGCTGTCGACTGATTGCCCATCAGGACCAGCTGCTCAGACTTCTGTTGTACCAATACAACCCCACGCATCAGACCCAGCGGTTGCTCCGACTGCTCTGCCATCATTGCTTTTCACTACGTATCAAACCCCGGATGACCCACCATTTGCCGCCAAGGAAGCTCTTCTTCAGCTGAACCTTGTGATGGGGCAAATGAAAGTGGTGCATGAGGCCAGTCAGGTGGCCTTCAACGCCGGAGCTGCTCTGCAGACCAATGTCCAGGTTAGTTGATTTCCGATTGATCATATTTCTCGTTCGATTACCCACTGGGGTGTGACTGTTTTGAAGTTGCACGAGTCAATTTGAGTCGTCTTGGATTGAATCTTTGAACTACTGGGGGCACTCTTAGTGCACCCACTGGGTGTAGTCCCCGAGACCATAGTTGACTGCGGGCATTCGACTGTGGTCTGAGAAGCCGAATTTTCTCACTCGGTCTGGACTGGCCAGGTCGAATGACACTAGAGCCAGTGGGGGCACGCTAAGTGCACCCACTGGGTGTAGTGCCCGAGACCGTGGTTGACTGCGGGCAGTCGACTATGGTCTGAGAACTGTTTTTTTACTCTCGCACTGGGCAAACCATGTCGAGTGTTTATTCAAACCAGTGGGGGCACGCCAAGTGCACCCACTGGGTGTAGTCCCCGAGACTGCCGTTGAATGTTTGATTCGGCGGTAGTCTTAGAGTAGCTATCACTGTGATGTCTTTTTGTCTCGGTCAACTAATATGGCTTAAACTGCAGAAATCTTGTGGTCTTGGGGCTCAGCTTTCCGCAATGAACAAGCAGCAAATCAGCCTCAACCTTGATCTGGAATTGGCCCAGAAGAATCTCAAGACTGCTCGTGATGAAGTAGCTGCCATGGGAGGTAACCAATCGTCAACTGTCTTTCTCACTGCCGGCCCTTTTCCTTTCCATTTTTGAACCGAGTGACTCCACTCAAGCAGATGTATGTAGTGAAAACCGTCAACTCCAAGCCCGTTTGAAGAATGTTATTTCTTTAGAGAAAATGAAGCAGGCTTTGGAGAAGAAGGATCTAGATCTTGCTGCTGCACAGAAGGAAGCGCGAGAGAAAACGACACTTGCTGACAAGAAGCTTGCTTCAGTCGGCAAGTTAGAAGAGGAGAACTCCAAACTGAAGACTGCTATCTCTGACGCCAATCGGGAGGTCGACCGACTGAAGAAAGACAAGGACAGGCTGACTGACGAGCTTGGGAGCCTCAAGGCCAAGAAGGGCGCGTTGGAGTCTTAACTGGGCCAGCTTGCCGCAAAGCTGGTCCTAAAACTTGAAGGTACTGATGGTTGACTGACTTATTACGGTCGACTGTCCAGCTTGATTATATCGTCGACTCATCATTTACTCGACTGTGCAGAGCTTTGCCAAGACTTTGAAGCGGAAACTAGGCGGGTCGAGACGGGTCTCGATCCCATAAATTGTCCAGTCAAGGATGATGTTGCGATGAATGTGCTGCGGTTGGAATCTCGCGTGGACAGCGCGATTGCTTATCTTGCTTGCCTGAAGGCAGCGATGACTCGGGTTGATGCTGAACTCTGGCCTCAGGCGGAACTGTCTCAAGACCTCGAGTCTCTGATGGCTCGACTGAATCAAATACCTGACCGAGTGCAAGAGTGGAAGAAGTCGTCTGCTCGTTGTGGCGCTGATGTCGCGTTGTCCTTGGTCCGAGTGCACTGCAAAGACGTCAAAGAAGACAAGCTGGCAGAGCTCAAGGTTGCTAACACAAAGAGGCACACCTTCCAATCCTTCATGGACACTTTCCTTGACGCTGCCACTCGTATTGCAGACAGCATAGACCTTGACAGTTTCTGTGACCCAGCCAGTCCTTCTCCTAACGCGTGATCGAAAAACATTATGCTCCACCTTTATTTGCCTCGGAATGTCGAGTGATTGTGTAATTGTTAAACTTCTTCGGGCTTGATGCTCGAATACTTTTGATCCGTCGTCCGAAACTTTAGGATTTATCTGAACTTGGTTTATCTCTGAATATGCTTGTGTTTGCCTTTGAGTGAATTTTGCTTCTTCAATTGGAATAATCTTTGTACTTGAGATGCAGATCCGAAGGAGAAGGTCGCAGTCGACCTGCACCTTGTTGTCCTTGCGGATAGGGAGGGAGCACACGTTGTACTTGTGGTGCAGCTCCGAAGGAGAAGGTCACAGTCGACCTGTACCTCGTCGTCCTTGCGGATAGGGATGGAGCGCACATTGTACTTGTGGTGCAGCTCCGATGGAGAAGGTTGCAGTCGACCTGCACCTTGTCGTCCTTGCGGATAGGGATGGAGCGCACATTGTATTTGTGGCGCAGCTCCGAAGGAGAAGGTTGCAGTCGACCTGCAACTCGTCGTCCTTGCGGATGGGGATGGACTTCGAACTTAGGTGAGTAATAGACTACAGCTAAGCCCCCGAGTGGGAGGGTTGCTCATCACTCGGTAGGATTTTACAAACTTAGGCGAGTACTGGACTGCAGCTAAGCCCCCGGGTGGGAGGGTTGCTCACCACTCAGTAGGATTTTACAAACTTAGGCGAGTACTGGACTGCAGCTAAGCTCCCGAGTGGGCGGGTTGCTCACCACTCGGTAGGATTTTACAAACTTGGGCGAGTACTGGACTGCAGCTAAGCCCCCGGGTGGGAGGGTTGCTCACCACTCGGTAGGATTTTACAAACTTAGGCGAGTACTGGACTGCAGCTAAGCCCCCGAGTGAGAGGCTTGCTCATCACTCGGTGGGATTTTT